>NC_092501.1:10920816-11223872 GCF_047511675.1 Marmota flaviventris
GTGGACGTCAGCTGGCCTGTAGAGCCATGTGAGCACACAGTGATTTCCAACGTGGTCATGAACCAAATGCCAAGTTATCCCATCTGAAATAATCCCCATGAAAGAGGGATGATGGACCCGAGCTCTCTGAGATGCCCTAGAGGTTCAAGTTGACACCCAGACAGGGAGAATCAAAATGCCCTTAATGAGGAAAGACAGACTTCATTGTACCTATGAATTTAGAGATGCAAACTCTGGTGAAAGCCATTACAGAGAAAAGATCTATGTATTTAACCATAATTACTTTCATTTCACGCTAAAGAAATGCTAATTATGAAGACAGTTTTGTAAAGAAATCATTATGTGCTGGGGAAAAGGTTTAATCACTTCACATTTGGATACAAAGGATTCATTTGGTAGAAGATAAAGCATGTGCCAGAACTGGGCTTCTGGGGAACAGCATAAGTTCACTTTTTTAAAAAAAAAAAAAAACATATGACAAGGGCCCTGCAGAAATATTTACAGCTTTCAGAGGGATATCCATCCACTTGGAATTGCAAGTACCAGGAAATGGGCCAGTAAACAATTTTTCATTTCAAAAGATGCAGGTTGGAAGTGATATCATCATCCTTGTCCTAAGTCCTATGCTCAGGTAAAGCCACTGTGAACAGCGACAGTCGAGAATCCTCCACCTTACTTTCCCATGTTCCAATCTAAGATCCCCCCAACCTTCCAAAATGACTCCCTTATTTGTAAAATCTGAAGTTTTTACTGTCTTCTTTGAGCTGTTCCCTCATTAATGAACAATCTCCTAATTGCAAGAGTCTGGGTAAAATCATTTTAGTTGTCCAGAGAACTTTGTCCTAGAAAGAAAGAAAAAAAAACATACCTCCCTACCCCATGTTTTCTCCCAGGTAAAAATGCAATTAATAGTGGTTGAGTCTGTATCTACCTGGCACCAGATTCCAAGCTGAAGGTTATATTCAGTGAGTCTTCTCCATGCTGTATTGAACCAACAGACTTGGAATCACTCTAGCCAGATGTTAGACATAAGCACAGTTGTGTGTACTGACAGTTAGAAAGCTTAGCTCTCTCTGCCTTCTATTGTGTAATAAATTTCAAAAAATGGAAAATAAAAAAAAGCAAGCTAGGGGCTGGGTTGTGGCTCAGTGGTGGAGCGCTTGCCTCACATGCGTGGGGCCCTGGGTTCGATTCTCAGCACTACATAAAAAATAAATAAATAAAAGATATTGTGTCCACGTACAACTAAAAAAATATTTTAAAAAATTAAAAAAAAAAAGAAAGAAAGAAAGCTTAGCTCTTAGTTTTTACGCAACCCAAGCACTGCTTCATCTTGCTGAACTAACTGAAGATGAAAATCCATTCAGTGAATGTCTGCCCCTGGTCTGGAAGCCTCTCGCACCTGCTGGAGATGTCTCCTTGCACGTGACACCTGCTTACGAGTGCTACCCGCCAGTGATATGTTGACTGGGCTCCTTCCTGGCCATCTGACCTCCCCTACCAGGTCCTACTGGTGCGTGTCAGTGTGAAAGGCAGAGTACCTGCATTATTAAGGGGATGACTATATCAAGTCATTGCTATAAGGAAGGTGTCCATTAAGGAAGAACACATCAAAGAAAAGAAAGGGACCTGGGGCTTTCCAGAGGCAGGCGAGTCATCTCCAATTCTATGCCAGCCATGAGGAAGGTGGAGGTGGCTTTTTATCTTGGAATATGCTAGAATATGTAACAGCAGAGTGGTCATCTCCAGTAAACCCTTTCTCAGAACTCAAAAGCGTAGGAGATGTCTCAATTGGCACTGGTTTTTGAAAGCACAGAGCTCAGAAAAAAAATCTACATTGTCACCAGTATCTGAGTTTCCGCCATCTCACCAAAAACTCAATCAGCTCCTCTGGTGACAGGGCTTTTATCTGCCACTCGGAGAGGAAACTCAACACAATCGAGAAGGGCTGGAACCCTCTGAAGGCGCTGGCCAGCAGGGCCCACTCCAGCCCACCATAGCACACAGCCTCCCTTTTGTTGGGAAAAAGTATAATGGCAGCCGCACCCCAGGATAAAACCCCAACATGGCGCCTAAGGAGCTTCCCTTCCTACTTTCCCCTTTTTCCACTGGCGCGAAAAGTTCCCGCAGGTGTGAACTCTCCTGCCGGCACCAAGATTTCAAATCTCGCTGGTGGGGAACCTTAGCCCCAATAAGAACTAATTCCGTGGGCTCCGGAACTGATATCTGGAAGAAACTGCCAATAAACGGGTGGCCCGCCATTTATCTAAGCCCTGCCATCTCTCCTTAGATCTATATAAGCACACAGCGTTTTGCAATAAGGTGGAACTCTCCCCAGCGAATTGTCTTGCGTGGAGGCTTCTTTCACCTTTGGCCTTTGCAATCACGATCTGCTCCTGCCGGTAGATTCCCTTAAGTGTTTGCCAAACAAAACATTGATGTACACAGAAAGCACAGAACTTGCTTTTATCTAATTTGGAGAACATGTAAGGATTCCTGAAGCCACCTGTGTTCAACTAAGACGGGTGTGGCAAGATCTTAGAGGCTGCTTTGGCCAATAGCACTGACTCTCCACTGGGCCTGCAGATGCCTGAAGGATAACCAAATGCAGGATAAAAGCTTGGCATCTCTGCCTCCGTTTTGCATCTGTCTTCTTTGCTCTGGGTCCTGCAGTTACCTTGGTTTCTAGGAACAACAGGTCTAAAGGATAAACATCTTGTGACAAGAGTCGAAACTACCCCCAGCCAGCTGTGACTTATCACCAGCAAGGCCTTGCCTGACCCTTCCTGTGATAACTATCAACTAGACCACTTTGACCAAGACAAATGAACTCTGCAGGGGTCCCCTCTGTTCCTTCCCTGTTTAAACCTGAAGCTCATGTCGTCCCCACCAAAGACAGGACTGAGGGTACCTGATCCCCCTTGTCTTCCCAGTATAGCTATATTAAATAAATTCCTTTCTGGCCCTCTTCCATTACTTTTTCTGTTTGGTTTCTGGGACAAGTCACCAGACTAATTCAGTGGGACCCTGAGAGTAGGGCCTCTGGCCTAGGACTCTGGTTACAGGAGGGGTTTCCGTGTAAGAGAAAAGAATTAAGATCACTCTCCCTGCAGTGAGGCAGGGCTGGCAAGGGCTGCCCCATGCAGAAAGTGTTATGCCAGATTCGTGGGACCCCAATAGACCTCCAGGAGCCGAATCCGATGCAATCACACAAGAGTCTTTATTGCAAGCTCCAGCCTGGACTCACAACCGTTCCCGATGACGCAGCGGTCCCAGGGAGTGAGTCCCAGTCCTTTGTTCAGTGAGATTTTATAGGTTTTGCGGGGATACTCTATGCGTCACAACATCACACAGCAAATCATTCCATACTGTGGGAAAATCAAACAACAACTCTTAACATTGATTAGCACATTCAATGACGGGAACAAGTTGGGTAGGGGTGATTGGTTAGTACAACAGGGGAATTCGTTTGAACTGATTGGTTTAGGCCACGGGGGGTGTACGTGCTAAACTACATGGTTTCCCAACATGTTATCAACTACCATAAACTACTTGGGGGTCATCTGGCATTCCAGGTATTTTCCCTGTCTCATGCTGATTGAAGGTTGCTAGAGGGGTTGCTATGGCTCCTCACCTAGCCTGACTGAGTGAGGGACACTGGCGCTGCAGACCTCTCCTGTTATTTACAGACAAACAACTCAGCAGGGTGGGTATATGCTTAGGAGTGCTCTGTGGGTTTTTCCAAGGACAAGAGTCATGCCCCCTTCCTTGGACAGGCCTTGCTCTGAGGTAGAGTCTGGTTTCTCAAAAATGGAGTCACATTATTTTCTCAAAAGCACCTGCGTTGGCAGGACTGCCTCTCTTCTGCAAGCACCTTCCAGAGGCTCTCTGCTCCTTCTCGCTTCCTTTGGTTGCTTCTGCTTGGAGTCACCATGGACAGGAAACAGGGCGTGGTGCTGGGGAAAGAGAAAGGACACCAACCATTCAGGAGTAGGTGTCTCCTCTAAGTGAAAACTGTCTCATTCAACAGGAGAGCTGCCCAGGGGTTGGGACAAGTCCTATCATGGGACAGGGTTGTGGCCAACCTGGCACTCCAGGACAGATTGCTCTTGGAAACCTCCCTCGGGAGAGGTTTATGGTCGGCAAGCCCTCAAAATCTGAGCTTCCAGGCTACACCGCCACTCCATCTTCATCTCCTGTCACTGACTGTAGCAGACCTCGGAGCTGCTCTCCCAGGATATGATGCAAGTCCAAAGAAGAACAACAGATCCGCTTCAAAACAGCCTCATGCCAACTCCTGATTGCCATGATTCAGTACCTTATCATTTACATGGTTGGTATTTCAATAGTCACGATTGGCAGGAATTTTCCTTTAACAAATAAGCAGCGGTTCTTTTCCAGGGGATTCCTTCTCTGCCCATGCTTGTGTTGGCTTCCCTTCAAGTCCTGATGACTTGAGGCCTCCTGTGGAATGACTGCCCTCAGACAACCCTGACCACTGACACACAGGCTGTTGTCACCTACAGGGACGGGTCAAAATGGACCTACTGGCCGCGCTAAAATCCTACTGTCAGTAGGACTAAATATCAACTCTTCCAAAACCAAAATTGTTGGTTTTATAGTCTGCCTTCAAGTATTTTATATAATCACCAAAGTAACTAATTAAGCCCCGACTCTATATATGGCAGCACTGGTCACTAAGATGTGACAGCCTTATAATTTATCTTCTGAGGTACAATTGACATCCCATTACAGTCACTAAAAGTTGCTTTCAACTTTTAGCCATAACTTTTAGACTAACCAACCAGAACAGGGAATTCACTCCTTGACTTCCCTCAGGAGCTTGACAACCAGGTCACTTTACAGAATATACCAAGAAAGTACAATGCTTCCGGTTACCAGTTAACCCAGACTGACTCGTGGCCCACCAAGGCCTCCAAAATGGGCCCTTCCCACCTCCCTGCCTCGTCCCACACCTTTTCCCTTGCTTCCTGAAATCTGCCCACCTGGATCTGCCCTCAGTCCCTGCAGTATTAAACACTTCCTGCTTCCGGCCTTTGCTCCTGCCGTGCCTCTTATGCAGGTTGCAGCCTCAGTGTCCCCTGCCATGGAGAACAACTGTTCCTGTTGAGGGAGGCCCTCACCTGACTTCATCCAAGACCCCCTCACATCACCCTCCCCGCCTCCCAGCACTCAGCACAACTCAGTGGTCTTCTATTTGTTTATCCACTTACATCTTCACTCTCCATCTCTCAAGGCAAGGACGTTGTCTCTGTCCTTAACACCCAGTACAGTGTGGGAACTCAACAATGCCCATAGTGATTAAATCTGTCTCAATATTTTTCTACCTAAGATTTCCATAAAATTTGGGTGCCTTAACCTCTTGGTGAATTAGAGCAGATCCAAAATTGTTTTCTCTCTGTGGGCCACCTCCACAGGCAGATGTGCTAGCCTCAGATCAGGCCCAAGCCGTGGCTAGACTTTTCCCCCCACCTTTTTTATCAGTACATTACAGTTGTACATAAAGATGGGATTTGTTGCTACATATTCATACACACAGACAATATAACAAATTGTGTGCAAGTCAGTATGAAGGGTCAATATAATTTGGCTGATATCATTCCCCAGGATTTCCTCCTTCCCTCCTCCCCTCCCTCCCCTGGGTCCCATTGCTCTATTCTACTGATCTCCCTTCAATTTTCATGAGATCCCCTCCCCACCTTTACTTTCCTTCTTCCTCTCTAGCATCCACATATGCAGGACTATGACCCTGGATCTTCTCGATTTGGCCTTTTTTGCTTAACATAATGGTCTCAAGTTCTATCCATTTTCCCACAAATGACACAATTTTATTTTTCTTTAATGACTGAATAAAACTCCATTGTATATTTGCCACATTTTCTTTATCCATTCATCCATTGATGGACACCCAGGCTAGTTCCATAATTTTTCTGTTGTCAATCATGCTGCTATAAACATGGGTGTGCATCATCATGTAGTACGATGACTTTAATTCTTTGGGGTAAATACAAGGGGTGGTACAGCTCAGTCATACGGTGTTTCCATTCTTAGTTTATTGAGAAAACTTCATACTGACTTCCATAGCAGTTGTACTACTTTAAAATCCCACCAATAGTATAAAATTGTTCTTTTTTCTCCACATCCTCTTCAGCATTTATTATTGTTTGTTTGTTTCTTGGAGTTTTTTGTTGTTGTTGTTGTTGTTTTTGTTTTTGTACCAGGGAGTGAACCCAGGGGCTCTTAACCACTGAGCCACATCCGCAGCCTTTTTATGTATATATATAAATAGATTTTTTTATCTAGAGACAGGGTCTCGCTGAGTTGCTTAGTGCCTCACTGATGCTGTCTTTGAACCTGTGATCCACCTGCCTCAGCCTCCCCAGCCCCTGGGGTTACAGGCATGTGCCACCATTTTCCCGCAAATGCCTGGCTATTGTTTGTAGTCTTGATGACGGTCATTCCGACTGATGTGAGATGAAATTTTGATTAGCCTTTCCATAATTGCTAATGATGTTGAACATTTTTTCATGTATCTGTTGCTGGCCAGACCTATGACTTCCCTCTTGTCTTAGAAGGACAGCCTTCTTTGCTCCAGCCCAAGGCTCTGCCCTTAAGGGGTGACTTGGTTAATGCTATGTAGCTGCTTGTCAGAAGACACACATCAAACTCACTGCCAGCCCACTCTTAACCACTCTTTTGTATTTGAGAGAAATAATGTTGATTGATGGCTGCCTGGAGAACCTGTCACTCATTCTTTTCTTTAATTTTAAGTACAATCTTTAGAATCAGCCAGACACTTGGATGTGTAAATGGAACCATTTTTGCTTCCCATATAAAAGTTTTTACTAAACTCTACTTTTTCACTGTTCCATTGACCTACATTGAAAGATGCTGTGAGAAACAACCCTAGGAAACTCATTAGGACATATCATTATATATTCTTTATGAATGTTTTTGAGAGTATTATTTGCTGCTTCACACTGGGCCTCCTATTGAAGACCCACAAGAGAAATTTCTCAGCTGTCTTGTAATAATAGCTGTGCTTCTCTGAACTATTGGTTTATTTTTAATCTTTTACATGCCATGAATCTTATTTATTCCTGTGCTTGGAGGCTAAGAAGCTCATAGGCACACATTGGGGACCAAACCATGGGCACTTTATATACTAATCCTACCCTGGGCTTCATCGGATTTTTTATACCCTTATTTTCCTTTGACCCTAATTTCTTTACACACTTTTTAAAATCTTGTTGAACTAAGTATACTATTAGAGACAGTCTTACATCCTTTCTGGAACAAGGTAAGGGATCTCTATAACTGAAGTTAAGATTTTGACAGTTCGTTACCAATTTACACAGAACAGTGACATAGAGGCTCTTTGGGGTAACCTGACTTAAAAAGTAGACGATGAAGCATTCCCAGGATTAAGTTCTGAGTTTCCTAGGGTTACCCCCTAGGAAAAATACAATTTTTCTATTGTCAATTATGCTACTATATAAACATGGGTGTGCATGCATCATGTAGTATGATGACTTTAACTCTTTGGGGTAATACCAAGGAGTGGTACAGCTCAGTCATATGGTGTTTCCATTCTTTTTTTAAAAAAATTATTTTTTTAGTTGTAATTGGACACAATATCTTTATTTTATTTATTTATGTGGTGCTGAGGATCGAACCCAGGGCCTCGCACTTCCTAGGTGAGCACTCTACCATTGAGCCCCAGCCCCAGCTCCCCTTTTTTTTAATATTTTTTTCAGTTGTAGTTGGACACAATATCTTTATTTTATTTATTTCCATTCTTAGTTTATTGAGAAACCTTCATACTGACTCCCATAGCAGTTGTACTAGTTTAAAAAACTCCAAGAACTACTGAGACTTAAACCCAGGAATAAATCGATGTTGTGGTCTGTTGGAAAAGCTGCTCCATGATATCAGGGGTGAAGAAAACATAGGATGGTTTCCAGGATAAACATCAAGTCAAACTCCTTAGGTTGAATGGTCCCAAGTTGCAATTGTTGATTGTGATAGAACTTCTTCTTGCATGGGTAACTAAATTTTTAGTGTGCTTCACATGTGTTCCAGCATTCCATACATCCTCCCTATAACCCCATCCCTCACCTCCCTGCCCTCCAGAACCCTTCTGTGCATACCCTTTATCAATATATACCCCACTATGGTTTGAATGCATCCCCCAGAATTCATATGTTGGAAACTTAATCTTCAATGCAACACTGTTGGGAGGTGGGGCCTTATGGGAGGTGTTTAGGTCATGAGTGCTCTGCCCTTGTGAGTAGATTAATGTTATTATAAAAAGTATTCATGGAAGTGAGTTCTCTCTCTTGCACCCTTTGCCCTCTGTCTTTCACCATGTGATGTCAGCAAGAATGTCCTCGCCAGGAAAATCTTTGCCACCAGCACCTCAAGTAAGGCATTAGTCTCCAGGATATATAAAGTACTCAAAAAACTTAACACCAAAAAAATAAATAACCCAGTCAAAGGAACTGGGCAAAGGAACTGAACAGACACATCACAGAGGAAGAAATACAGTCAGTCAACAAATATATGAAAAAAAAATCAACATCTCTAGCAATTAGAAAAACGCAAATTAAAACTACAGTGAGATTTCATCCCAATCCAGTCAGAATGGCAATTATCAAGAATACAAGTAATAATAAATATTGGCAAGGATGTGGAGGAAAAGGTACACTTACACATTGCTGGTGGGACTGCAAATTGTTGCAATCACTCTGGAAAGAAGTATGGAGACTCCTCAGAAAACATGGAATGGAACCAGCATTCGACCCAGCTATTCCACTCTTCAAGATATACCCAAAGGACTTAAAATTAGCATATTATAATGACACAGCCACGTCAATGTTTACAGCAGATCAGTTCACAACAGATAAGCTATGGAACCAACCTAGGTGCCCTTCAACAGATGAATGATAAAGAAAATGTAGTACATATACTCATGGAATATTACTCCTCAGCCATAAAGAAGAATGAAGTTATGGCATTTGCTGGTAAATAGACAGAATATGATTCTAAGTGAGATAAGTCAATCCCAAAAAAGCAAAGGCCAAATGTCCTCTCTGACATGCATATGCTAACACACAATAAGAGGGGGAGGAGGGACGAATAAAAGTTCCCTGGATTTGACAAAGGGAAAGAGAGGGGGAATGGGAATAGGAAAATCGTAGAATGAATTGTGCATAACTTTTCTACGTCCATATATGAATTCACAACCAGTGTAATTCCACATCATGTACATCCACAAGAATGAAAAATTGTACCCCACTGTAAGTATAATATGTCAAAATATGCTCTACTGTCATATAAAAAAATTAATAAACTATTTTCAGCATTAAAAAAAGAAGAATGCCCTCACAAGATGCCTGATGCCTGCACCTTGAGGTTGGATTTCCCAGCCTCAAAAACTGAGCGAATAGGTTTCTTTCTGATCACCATAAATAGATCCATCTGTGACATTTTGTTATAGCACCATAAAAAGACTAAGGGACCCCAAATTCCTCAGACTTTTCTCAAAACTCTTCCTTTGTGTTCCTCTAGAAGTCAGAAGGTCTTGCAGAAGTGGGGGGAGCATGCCCTCCCATGCTCTCTACCTGTGGCTCTGGAAATTAAACCCACAAAAGACAGATTAACAAAACAATAACAGAGTTTATTGACATGACATGCATACACAGGGAAAAACTCAGTGATGAGTAACTCCAAGGGGTGGCTAGAACTTGGGCCTTGATTAGCAAAGTAATGAAGAACAGCAAATAGGTCAAGAAGTGACAAGACAAAGGAAAGGTGGGGGGGTAAGCTTTTAGGGGGAGCAAACTGGAGAAAATAAACATTGGGAGAAAACAGTGGGCGATAAGGTTAATTTAGTAGGTTGGTTTGCCCAGGTCCACCTGGCTGCCCACTTTCCATGTTTCTCATGGCCATAAAACTTCCATGGGAGAGGGATTTATGGCAACCCTCGTTTCTCCAGAGTTTCTTCGTTTAGTCAGATAAGGGAAGCTCTGGGAGGCTTCTTTCTGCATCTGCTGATCTTCATTTGCCTCCCATCTGAAGTCCTCCTTATGCCAGAGACTTATGCCAGAGCGGCCTGAGTCGGTGCAGCCTGATCACAGTGCATCCCTGGAGCCAGGGATGACAGTGTTGTGCAGTGAACATCCTCTGTGACCCTCAGAGACAGCTCTGGCTGCAGCCCCCTCCAGCAGAGGCTGCTTTTCCTTCTGCACATCACATCCTGACTTGTTTACAGACTCTAACATTCAGCAGGAGTAGGAGCCAGTTATTGTAGGACAACAGAGGTATTTATACATTTTACACAGCTTATTTAAATTAGCATAAACTAGATACATCAGTCAACCAATAAGGAATCTCCACACTTAATGGCTCGCTGGTGTTACTTCACAAACCACTCCCTCTGGCATTTTGCCAGGCGCCATCCAGACTTGTTTACAGACTCTAACATTTCTCTGGCATTTTGCCAGGCGCCATCCTGACTTGTTTACAGACTCTAACAATGCGGCACCTGAAAGCCTGGGATGTTCTTGGGAAGGGAACGTCCATCATCAGACTTCATGGCTCCTCATGGCTGTCACCTGCCAAGCTCCCAGCCACTCCTCCCCGTTCACTGAGGATGGCAGCATCTGTCTCCCTCCCTTCCTCCTCCCTCTACTGCTATAACGACCTTCAGTGATTTCAACACACTTGTGGATACCCTGCCCCACACGCTGGCCGCCCAGCTTCTTCTTTAATCTCAGCACCAGCATGAGAAGCATCTTTCCTTTACCACCTCACAGCTGGGGTCACTGTCAGTAACCCTGTCACCTTCCACATCTCCAAGTCAAGCATCCAAAGCTTTGGCCATCGTCTCCGACCGTCCCACTCACCTTCTACTGTAAAGGTTTCCCGGTCCACTGGCCCAGGTTCTTCACTATCCAGAACCCCATCATGTTAAGCCCAGGCAGCAGAGGAACACTTCTAGAGAGACTTCCGTGGCTGGGCAGAGTGGACTCCTTCCAGCTTTATGACCACAAGTGTCAAATGTGCAATTCAACACCAGCAGGAACTCTACCCCTCCCAAATAAACCCCCTTCCCACTCACTGGGATTATGGAAACTGGAACAGTCCAAGCCATCAGTGAGCACCGCCTGGTTTCCCTGAGCACTTCAGACAGTGAAGGGCTACCAGAGGCGTCCAGTCATGATAGTCGTTCAGATTTCATAGGCTAGGAGGGTCCTCGGTTCCTTCTGCATTCCCAGGGCTCCCTGGGAGTGTTTCCTGGGCACTCCTGTACAGTCCTTTAGCATTAGCCCTTCTTTCTCCTCTCAGTGGTGTCTGCCACCCAAAAAGCCACTTGAGGAGTCACATCCCTGTGGCTGGCCATGACAGGATGACTTTCAGGTACCACTGTGAAATGTGTGTACTGCTTGCTCAGGACCCCTCCCCATTCCCTGCAGTGCTAGTAGGACTGTCATCAATACCCCAGCCCCAGGACTCACTCCACCTGGGCTCAGCTGATCACAGGGGGCACCTCCCCAACCCTGGTCACTCAGATCTTCTCAAAAATCACTGGGAGAGAAAAGGACTCTTTCCCTGGAAGGATGTGAATCTGAGCACCTGCAGCCATTTCTCCATCCAGGAAGAGGGAACCTTTCCTCAGGAGGCCAGTGCTCAGAGGAGGAGGGAGCTCAGGACCATCTCCTGAACCCTCACATCCACCTAGACAGGAACAGGGACCCACTGATCCCCCTTCCCTGGCAGACCTGGTTGCATTGGGGGTTCTTTCATTTGTAACTAAAACTAAGCAGCGTTATACAGTGAGTTGGCCATACCAAGAATGCCACCACCTGACACTCGGGTTCTGGTCCCCACCAAGGGCCAGGTCAGCTTGGAAGTCCTTGGACTCTTCACCACACCTGAGCCACTCTGTGTTCCCACACAGAAGCAAGGGTGGAGTGTCCCCCACTATACTACACATGGAAGGGCAAATGCACCCAAGAACCTCACAGGCTTCTATAGCTTCCACCAGTGGCCACCCTCCAGGAGACTAAGACTAAGTCCTTCGTCTGAACTGGAAGTAAGTACGCAAGGCGGGAGCTGTGCTGTGCTCCAGGCTCTCCCACAGTGCAGCCAAAACCCTGGCCCCCTCCTCTCCCAGCCAATGGTCCTCTGCTGCCCATCAACACCGTGCTTGGAAGCCTGCACCCCAGCTGAATCCAGCCTGCCAGCATCCACCCACACACGCATGTGCTTCCAAGCATAAGGAACCAAGGAAAAGGACTGTGGTGTGTGTTGTTCAGAAGGGTCAAGAGGAAGGAGACCCATGAAAGAAAAATGAAGAAAACAACAAACAGAATAAATGAACAACCTGCTTTTACCTTCAAGTGCCAGCCAAGAAATAAAAAGATTCCAGCCTCTGTTTCAAAACATAGCCAAACTGTAACTTCACATGACTGATTCCATTGCGCAATTGGTTTTTGCCCAGTTCCATTTCTGGGGAATCGCTCCTCCTGTCTACCCACAGGCTTACAGTGGGAACAGCCATGATCATACAGAATGAGTCCACCCCCACATGCCTCCTACCAGGAATTTGGAATGAAGACCAAAGAAGCAGCTCATCCTTGCAGAAAGGAGCAGAAGGGCACACGTTGCAGGAGATGCTGCAGCAGTCCTCTAGGTGTTGCACACCTGGCCCAGGTCCACACTGAAGGTCCACCATGTCTCTACTTGTGGGTTTGCACAGACTTAAGAAATTCTGTCTGCTGAAACTAGTTCTAGTTATGTTTTTCAGTTGCTGCCAAAAGAGCATTCATGAGAAGAGACTTCTAATGAGGCAAAGATGATTGCTGGAGGAACTTGAAATGAAAAGAGCAAAGTGGCCCCCCTCCTCAAAAAAAGTCTGAAACCAAATCCACATCTATATAAAAGGACACGTGCATGGACCATGGGCACAGAATTCTCCCCAAAAGCTAATAATGTCAAGATGAAGGAAGGGAGTGGCACCATGAGAAAGAAAACCAGCACTGACCTGGGAACAAACAGAAGGGGCCACCAATGACATCTGACTTCATGTCTACACATGTGCCAGGTTTCACATGAACCCAGTCAGCTACACTAAAGTTTGGTCTATTAAGACCAAACTAAACACTTTCCATGTAGAATCTCACTTAACCCTCATTTTCCAGCCTCCCCTAGGGAGTGCTGGAAAACCGAGTTGGAAAGCTGAGTCCCAAATTTCTCAGCTAAGGACACTATTCTCAAGAAGAACCGATGAAGGACAGATGGGAAGTTTGTTTTGCAAACTTACAGTCACTCCACCAGCACAAAAGAGAGACATTGCCATCTGATTTCCATCACCCAATGGTTGAATTGAACCTGTGGAGGAACAAAAGGAGAGAGGGGGACACCAACGAAAGAGAAGCCACTGTCTAAAACAAAAATTGTCAGCGCCTAGAATCCTGGTCCCATATTTCCTACAGATCAGGTCTAAGACCCCTGCACTGTGGCTCCTGCCACTGCCCAGCCTTCCCCTCTGCACACCAGCAACACCGAATGCTCATAGTTCAGACACCATGATGCTCCCCATCTGGGTCCCTCATGGTCAACTGCCAGCTCATCGCTTTCCTTGTTGACATAAATTTTATTTTCTCACTTTTTTCATCACTTTGTTCTTTTCACTTGTAGGTAGTCTAATAATCACTTTGTTTCACTGAATGTCCTTTAGCTCCAAATAGTAAAGGAAAAAAAATTTTTGAACTCACTTAAACAAAAAGAATAGGGGCTACTGCCTGCCCCAGCTCACCTGGCCCATTCACCTGCCTCTTCCTTGCTCTATAAGCCTCAGCTTGTGGATATCCCACCCCAGGAAGCATCCAATAACCCACATCTGCTCCCATGTTGCCCTCTGTAATATTTTCTACCATCTCCTCCACCAGTTTGACCGTAAGCTGAGGATGAGGACTGTATTCCCCAGTGTCAATATTTTGCATAACTGTTTGTGACAATTCTGTAAATGTTTCTGGACACATATACAAATTATCAAGAAGGAAAATTCTTGCTGGAGATCAATATAATTAATAGAAATGCAATGACTAGACACTATCGCCATTACACACATTTTTTAAAAATTCCTAAACAATTGTTCTTGCCAGTGGAATCCTATCTCTTGGCACTCAGTTTCAGTCAGTTTCACATCCATTCTGCCTGCCTTCAGAGCCTCTGGTGCCCTCTCCTGCAGCAAAGCAGATTTTCCATTTGAACTTGGGATTGCTCCATTTATCACTATTATGTTGTTCTGGAAGACGGCACTCATTATTGTGGACTCTGTTATCTGGTGACATAAACACTTAATTAGAAATTATCTCATGTTTCAGATCTCAAGATGTTTTTTCAACAATGCTTGTTAAAACAACAATGATAAGTACCTTTTATTAAGACCAAACTAAACACTTTCCATGTAGAATCTCACTTAACCCTCATAATAACTAGGAATTATTTTTGCCTTTTTATAGATAAGGAAACTGATATTTAGAGAGGTCAAGTAACTTGCTAGGTACCATTCAGATATATTGTATCAAATGGGAGAGCCCAGAACCAAGCCCAGGAGATCTGATTCAAAGTCACCCATTGGCAATGTCCAAAAAGAAGCCAAATAAAGAAAAAGAGCTGGTGGTGGTGGTTGAGAATGGACATGATCTGAACCCAGAAAGATGGAGAGAAGACTGACCCAAAGCAGGTGACTACATTTCATTATGTCCCTATGCAGCTTTTCGATTGCTCTAAGAATATTTGTTCATTTCATTATTCTCCTGTTATCTGTCATAAAACTGGGAACTTGAACCTGAGGCTAAAAGTGAAGGAGAATATATTATTACTCACTTCTCAGCTGGAATTTGACATAAGACCATATATCTAAGGTCAGATTAGGAATCTCTTGAAAGCAATAAGTTCACACACAAGACCACCAGTGGCGGAGCGAACTCACTTGGCGTTCATCCATTCTGCAGCCCCTCCTGTGGAGACTCCCATTTCTCTCAGAGAACAATGTGAGCATAAGTCCCAAGCATAATGAGGACAGGAAGACTCTGAGGGCTCTCCCTAGCAGTAGACACCACCCCTGTTCTGTGCAACCCCACGTGGGCTTCCTTGCTGAGAGCCATAGCCGAGTCCGAATGACACATGGCATTTTTGCCAGAACGGAGTGGTTGAGAGGTGGCCAGCAAGCCATTGAAATGATAATGGTTATGTTAAACTGTGTATATTAGACCCCTGCTGTCCGCCTCGGCCTGCTACTTTGGAGTTCTTGTGCTACTTTGGAGTTCTAGTGGGGATTCACGGAGAGTTCCCATTGGTTGGGGAAGTGCCAGAGGAGGGATTTCCTGTTGGTGGTTCCTGGAGGAGCCTTGTGGGTGGCATTCGGGAGAGTTCCCAGGGAGCGTGTGTGGAGTGTGCTGGTGGAGTTCAGAAATAAAGTTTGTTCCTGCTTCAGTGGCTCGTGATTTGTGCCCAACCAGACTGTGGCATTTGGCGGCCTGTCCGGAGAACGCCTGAAGCTCGGAGGTAAGTGAAATTGTTTGCCCCTAAGGGAAGGCGAAAGAATGGGTGACCATTTCAAAAAACAATGTGTTCTTGTTTTGATTTGTTTTGTTTTTGTTTCAAGCTGCCTATCCCTAAAACTTTCTCAGGCAAACTGGGAAAAATGGTTGGCTCAAGAATTTAAGTTGTTTGCCCCTGAGGAAGAGAGAGAAATAGACCACAAATGCACATGTCAAGAAAATAGAAAAATTGATACAACGATTTTTGGTTCTGTTTTTGTTTCATTCTGTTTTGGTTTTGTTTTGTGTTATCTTGTTGGGTTGCATTATCTTTATAGTAGATTAGAAATTAGTAAAAAACAAACTGAAAGAGTGTTAAGTAAATTGTTAGAGGTTCAGACCATAGAGAAAGACATTTTAGATCAAGTAAAAGAGAAGGTCTCTCGAGCTAGTCAGACAAAGGAAGAAAATTTAAAGGAGGAAGAACTATCAGGGAAAAAGTTACAACAGGAGGCTGCTACTAACACCTTTCTATTGTTAGGACGCAGTCCTTCTACTCTAAAAGGACTTATGATAAGTCCTGGGGTAATTGATCCCGATTATGAAGGTGAAATAAAAATTATAGCTAGTTCTCCAAAGGGTATATCAGTAATTTCACCAGGAGATAGAATAGCACAGTTATTAATAATACCCAGCCTACATGATAAATTTTCCAGTAGTACTATAGAAAGAGGTTCCAGGGGATTAGGCTCCACAGGTGTAGATTGGGCTATGCTGTCTTTAAATTTAGATTCTCACCCAATGCTAAAACTAAATATTCAAGGACATGAATTTAATGGGCCACTGGATACAGGTGCAGACCTTAGCATCATATCTCGTCAAGAATGGCCGAAACATTGGCCATTACAACAGGCCACTCAAACGTTTTGAGGCCTAGGAGTGGTGACTAATCCCCATAGAAGTGCAATGGTATTAGATTGGAAGGATCCTGAAGGATGTGAAGGAACAATACATAGCCATATGTATTGGATCATCTTCCTATAAATTTATGGGGACAAGATGTCCTAGATCAATTAGGTTTGACATTAAAAAATAACATCAATCCAAATGCACCCACTATTAGGGCTAGACAAGGTTTTAGGGAAAAAAAAAGATTAGGAGAACAAGGTATAGCAGCACCAATACAAATAGATCAAGAAATAGATAGACATGGATTGGGTTTTCAGAAGGGGTCACTGAGACAATAAATTATCTATTATCTTGGAAATCAGAAAGACCAATATTGGTTCCTCAGTGGCCCCTGACTAAAGAAAAGATACAAGCAGCCCATGACCTGGTCAAACAACAATTAGCGGAGGGACATATACAACCTTCTGTATCTCCCCATAATACTCCCATTTTTGTCATTAAAAAGAAATCTGGTAAATGGAGATTATTGCAAGATTTAAGAGCTATTAATAATGAGATGGTTATTATGGGACCTGCTCAATCAGGGATTCCTCAATTGTCTGCTTTGCCAAAAACCTGGTATGTTTTAGCTATAGATATTAAAGATTGTTTTTTTCAATTCCAATTCATCCTGAGGATAGTCCACGTTTTGCATTTACTATCCCTGCACTGAACCATGAAGGTCCCGATCAGAGATATGAATGGAAAGTACTCCCTCAAGGGATGGCTAACAGCCCAACTATGTGCCAAATTTATGTTAACAATGCAATCCAGCCACTTAGAAATCAAAATCCTGAACTACAAATATTTCACTATATGGATGATGTATTGTTAGCACACAAAGATAAAAACACATTGCTAGAATGTTATGCCACACTTACAAACTTATTAAAAAATTATAATCTAGAGATAGCAATAAAGTACAATTAAATTTTCCAATTAATTATTTAGGAGTTCTATTATCCTCAACCATGGTTGAGGATAATTCAAATACGAGTAGATCAACTCAAATCACTTAACAACTTTCAAAAGTTATTAGGAGACATAAATTGGATAAGGACTTATCTAGGCATACCAACAGGAGAGTTGGGACCTTTATTTGATATCCTAAAATGTCCATCAGATCCAAATTCACCCCGAATGTTAACTCCTGAAGCAAGAAAGGCATTAAAAATTATTGAAACATATATGGAAAATATGCATTTGGACAGAATTGATATAAGTTTGTCTTAATTATTTATTGTAATACCAACAAAAAATATTCCTACAGGAGTATTTTGGCAAGAAGGTCCATTATTGTGGATACATTTATCTTATTCTCCTAACACTATTCTTACTAGGTATCCTGAGGCTGTAGGACAATTAATACTCAAAGGAATAAAAGCAGCAAAGGGAGTGTTTGGAATTTCTCCCAATAAAATTATTACTCCAAATACTATGGATCAAATTGATGAGTTAGCTAATGAGTTAAATACTTGGGCAATAATCATGTGTAAATCTAATGTTTCATTTGATAACCACTTACCATCTAATCCTTTATTGTCTTTTTTGGTCTTCGCATCCTGTAGTTTTTCCAAAAATGACAAGAAAAACACCTATCATGAATGCTCCAAATATATTCACTGATTGGTCAAATAATGGTACAGCAGCAGTAGTTACCGCTGATCAAACTTTTACATTTTTAGTACCCAAACAATCAGCTCAAAAGGTAGAGCTTAATGCAGTATTACAAGCTTTTGTGATGTTTAAAGATTCTGTATTTAATTTATTTTCTGATAGTCATATATAGTTAATGCTATAGTATCCCTTGAAGATGCTGGTAGGATTTCTCCTTCCTCTACTGTTTTCTCTTTGTTTTCCACTATACAAAGTCTAATCTGGGACAGAAAATATCCATTCTTTATAGGACACATCTGAGCACATACAGGATTGCCTGGAGCCCTTAGTTTGGGCAATGATTTAGTAGATAAAACTACACATGACATACATATTTTCTCTACACTAGAAGAAGCTATAAATTTTCATAAAAGGTTCCATGTCAATGCTAATACTTTACAAAAGTGTTTTAAAATAACTAAGGAACAAGCTAGACAAATAATAAAACAATGTCAAAATTGTGTGACCTTTTTACCACAAGTTAATCTTGGAGTCAATCCTAGAGGACTGATACCTAACCATATTTGGCAGATGGATGTCACACACTTGCCAGAATTTGGAAAATTAAAATATTTGCATGTTACAGTTGATACTTCTTCCGGATTTTTGATGGGCTCCCTTCATGCCGGAGAAAAAACTAAAGATATTATAGCTCATTGCTTACAAAATTTTGCTACTGTGGGCATTCCAAAACAGTTAAAACAGATAATGGTCCTGGCTATACCTCTACCTCTCATTTGGCATTACTCATATAACAGGAATCCTATACAATTCACAGGGACAAGGCATAGTTGAAAGAGCTCATCAAACTATTAAAATGTACTTATTAAAGCAAAAAGAGGGAAGTGGGAAGGGGTATATATCCCCCAAAGATAAACTTAAAATAACCCTTTTTACTCTAAACTTTTTAAATTTGGATTCATCAGGGCTTAGTGCTCCAGAAAGGCATATGTGTCCAAAAAATGTACATAAGCCTAAGGTACTTTGGAAGGATATTCTAACAGGACAATGGAAAGGTCCTGACCCAGTGATTGTCTGGAGTCGGGGTTCTGTTTGTGTGTTTCCACAGGGAGAACAGCAGCCGATTTGGATTCCAGAGAGACTAACCAAAGCGATTTCTACAGATCAAAAAGAAGATGATTTGACTCAAATCCATAACAGCTGATATCCAGAGCTCCAGCTTGGCTATTCTTACATCTGTGACAGTGGTTCTCCCACACCTGGAGGCTAATGAATAATGAACACCATTAAAGCCTATTTCAAATGTAAAAAACCTTGAGGCTTGCTTGTGGGAATACCTTCAGACCCATATGCAAGTTACAGATAAAAGGATGGGATATCCAAATAAGAGTCAAACCCAGGTAGTAACCAGGATGCTTTTTTAAATATCTATTTTATTATTGCCTTTTCCCACATCATAAAGTTCTATTTCATTTTTTGAGCTCATACAGACCTGATCAGTTTTATTTTTTGACTGTGGAGTTTTTAAACATTGCAATGGAGATTTCACCTGTGAAAAGCTACAAGGCCTTTACTATTATGTTATGTGTTGCATGTATTGTGTTATGTGTACACACTTCTGTTTTGTGTTGTATGTCTGTATGTGCATATGTCCATATATCATATATGACGAGCGCTCATGAAAAAATGGATCCAAATTTTTTTATTCACGTGATTTAAATGGTTTAATTTAAATTGGGTAAACAGCTGTTGAGGATTGTTTTAATATGTGAACAAATAAGGATGATAACAGATCTGTTTGTTTACTTTCACCTTTCCTTTTCATTATATTTAATAATTCTGTTCAGGATAATGTAAATTGTTCAGAAAATTGTTTTCTTAGTACCTGTTGGAATGTTACATAAATTCTTTTTAGCCATCATTGCCAGAATTCCTATCTTCCTCCCAGTGCCAGTGAAGACAAAGATAAAACCAAACTACAGCTTCTTCGATAGCTATCACAGTGAACTGTATAAACTGATGCATCAATGAATAATAACTCAACAAGTAATGCTCAATCAAGGAGTCGATTTACTTTAGGAAGAAATGGACATATTGATGGATTCCTCTGCTTTGAACTGCTTGCAGAACTTGCCTGGACTATGTATCACTTGTATGCATTGTGAACTATCTGTTGGTGCAGCAAATTGTGGTAGTGCTGGAGTATCTTTGCTGATGGTGTCACCGGTGGTACAAGTTTTCCAAAGGAGCCGTCATTTGGCTTGGTGTCGTGGCGTTCTGCATCCTCCTCCCTTCTGCTAGTGATGGTCTAAAATTTGGGGCCAACAGAGGTGAGGCAAAGAACCTCACCCCCCCACACTGGCACCAAGGCCAAATGTGGGGGCCAACAGAGGTGAGGCAAAGAACCTCACCCCCCCATTGGTGCATAGGCCTATCCACAAGTATGCTGGACCAGTAGTCAGTGACGGGTAAGATCCAATTGCAGTGGTACCAACCTAAGAAAGGAGGCTGACGCCTTGAGGTCAGCTCATCCGATGACAGGTAAGGACCATATGTAGTATTGGACAGCCTAACAGGCACCGTCCCTAAGCCACATGCTTGGTGTTTAATTAAACAGAAGGGGGGAGATGCTGAGAGCCATAGCCAAGTCCAAATGACGCATGGCATTTTTGCCAGAACGGAGTGGTTGAGAGGTGGCCAGCAAGCCATTGAAATGATAATGGTTATGTTAAGCTGTGTATATTAGACCCCTGCTGTCCACCTCAGCCTGCTACTTTGGAGTTCTAGTGGGCATTCTCGGAGAGTTCCCATTGGTTGGGGAAGTGCCAGAGGAGGGATTTCCGGTTGGTGGTTCCTGGAGGAGCCACGTGGGTGGCATTCGGGAGAGTTCCCGGGGAGCATGTGTGGAGTGTGCTGGTGGAGTTCAGAAATAAAGTTTGTTCCTGCTTCAGTGGCTCATGATTTGTGCCCAGCCAGACTGTGGCACTTCCTGAAGGACTCAACCCTAAAAATTACATGATGCTCTAACAACATCCAGTGACTGGACAGTAGAGCCCCCAGTCTGCTTGACTAGTTCTCATCAGGGAACATTCCTCCAATGGGCCAGAAAAAGGAAAATCTCAAAAGTGCCAAGTCCAGGTATTTTAAATTAATGAAAAGAACATATCAAAATTTAATGGGAGAAAATAGGTCAGCTCCTATTTTTTATCAAGAAAAAGGTCTTGGTGGTACAACCTTGGAAAGCACCATGCACCAAAAAGTGTTGCCATTAGAGGAACTGAAAATGAGGTCTAAGGGGTCCTCTATCTTTGACTTTCTGTCTCCCCAAGTGACAGGCAATGTGGTTTATTTGTAGAATTTCACTGTGAATTGTTTGAGGAAAGTTGACTTGAAAAAAAAAATCTATTGAAATAAAGTCAGATGTTTCCTGGAAGTCAAGGACATAAACAGAAGGGAATGTTCAGGTCCTGCTGAACTACCGGGAACAGCCAAGATGGCTGCTGTGAACCAAGGAGGAATGGAAAGGCTGCTAATCCACATAGAGTAAGCCCTGTCTAATTAACCTTGAGAACCAAGGGAAGCAGATGGGAGATAAAGCAAAGAATTCCAACTTGCCAGTTACCAAGAGCATTCTTCTCCATCTCCATAGATGAGATTGTGCCCTTGGAGCATGCCAGGCAGTGACCCTTCCAAGAGCACATGTTACCACCCTGAGTTGTCACATGTGCTCTTGCACCTGACTCCAAACAAGATATTCAAGAGAGAAAAGGCAGAAACAGCCCAAATGTCCACCACAGACAAGTGGTAAACACAATGTTGTCTATACATACACATAATCGATATCCCTCACCATAAAGATGGAGATGGACTTTGAAAACAGTATGTTAAGTGAAGTATGTTGGATCCAAAAGCCCACTCATTTTATGATTCCATTGTTGTTCGTATTTTAGCGGTCATTCCTTTCCTTTCCTCACCCCCAGCTTTATTGAAGTATAAGTGACAAACAAAATTGTATATATCCAACGTGTTTGATGTGAATGATTTGATAAACATATACATTATGCAATGATTTTGCCACAATCAAATTAATTAACACAATGCACCACACACAGTTACCATTAGGAATGGGGATGAGGATACTTAACCTCTACTCTCTTAACACATTTCAAGTAAACAATATGGTATTCCTATTTTCACCCTGTGGTACATTAGACCCCCAGTACTTATTCATCTTATAATTGAAACTTTCCACCCTTGGATCAACATCTTCCTATTTTCCCTAACTCCTCCCCCAAGCACCTGGCAACACTGTTTTATTCTTCACTTCTATGAGTTCAACTTTTCAATTCTACATATAAGTTAGACCATACAGTATTTGACTCTCCATGTCTGCTTATTTCCCTTAGCATAATGTCTTCCAGGTTCATCCATGTTGTCACAAATGGCAGAACTTCCTTCCTCTTTATGGCTGAGTAGAACTCAACTGTATGAAGGTACCACCTGTTCTTCATCCATTCACCTGTTGATGCATACTGGGTTGTTTCCATATCTTGGCTATTGTGAATAAGGCTGCAGAGAATGTGGGGGTTCAGATACCTCTTTGACACAGTGATCTCATTTCCTCTGGGTGTGTGCCCAAAAGTGGTATTGCTGAATTTATGATAGTTCTATTTTAATTTTTTGAGGAATCTGCATACTGTTTTTCATGATGGATGTTCCAATTTACATTCCCACCATTACTGATTCCGATTTCTCCTCATCCTTGCCAACTCTTACTATCTCTGGTCTTTTTTTTTATAACAGTCATCCTAACAGACGTGATGTAATATCTCACTGTGGTTTTAATGTGAATTTCTCTGATGACTACTGATGGTGAGCACCTTTTCATATACATGTTGGACATTCGTACAACTTCTTTGGGGAAGAAAATCTCTGTTCAGGTCCTTTGGGCATTTTTAAATTAGGGTGAGATTTTTGTTCTGGTTTTGCTATTGAGTTTGATAAGTTCCTTACATATTTTGTATATTAATCCCTTATCAAATACAAGGTTTGCATGTATTTTTCCAATTACGAAGGTTACCCCTCCTTTCTCTCTCTCTCTCATCTGCAATGTTTGGATGGAAACCAAGGCCTTGCACATGCTACACAAGTCACACCCCTGTCCTGTATTTTCACTTTTTTTATTGCTTCCTTTGCTATGAAGATTTTTAGTTTAATGTAGTTCCATTTATTTTTTCTTTTGTTGCTTGTACTTTTGCTATCTACCCCCCAAAAATCATCTCTAAGAGCAATATTAAGGAGTTCTTTCTCCATTATCTTCTGGGAACTTTGTGGTTTCAGTTTTTACATTTGGGTCTTTAATCCATAATTTTTGTATATGGCAGAAAGAGAATCCAGGCTCATTTTTGCATGAGGATATCCAATTTTCCCAGCACCATTTATTGAAGAGACTCTTCTTGCTCTTGTCAATGAGTGACCATAAATGTGTAAGTTTATCTCTGGGTTTATGTGGTTCCATTTATGGGAAATATCAGAATAAGTAAATCTATAGGGTCAGAACGCAGAAAGTTGCCAGGGACCAGGGAGGGAGAAATGTCAGTGGTTTAATGGGTACTGGGTTTCCTTTGGGGTTGATGGCAATGTTTGGGAACTAGATAAAGATGGTGATTATATAATATTGTGAATGTAATTAATGCCACTGAATTCTTCACTTTAAAATTCTTAATTTTATATTAATTTTACCCTGATAAAAATGTTTTAATAAAACAAGACATTTACCTTCTGTTCTATAAAATACTCTATGGAAATTCTAACCCCCAAGTAAAGATTAGGACAGAATGACAACTGCTTTTTAAACAAAATTCTGAGAGCTGACCTCCTGTCCTCCACATCACTCAAGAGTAAAGCATAAAATCCTTTGAATGGGTCAAAATTTTCTGAAGAGACATGGATTCAATGAAAGAACTGTAGGTTTAGTTAAGCAGAAAAACTCCCAGTCACAATATTCTACCCAACGTCTCCTATACACATTCTCCTAAGGGGGGAAAAAAAAGGTTAATGTCAACATGTCCCAAAGTTCTTTCTTTAAAGCTGTGACTTTGTGATATCTGTATCCTGCTGAGTCCCATGGGGGTGGAAGAGCATGCTGTCCCACCACCAGAGAGGTTCCTCGGGTTCATGAAGGTGCCATGCATCAAAGGGTTCATGAGCTCATCTGAGGACATAAACCTGCTTCACGGTCCAACTCAGAGAAAGAAAAGAGAACTTTCACCAGATCGAGGAACCTGAAACACCTGGAAAGCTCACTTTGCACTGACTCAGGCTTCATGATATTTGTTTTATAGCATCTCACAGAAAACCCTGCTCTAAGAAAACACACTACAGAAAGCAGACACACTAGTTATGGCTCCCAGGCCACTCAGTGTGCTTAAATCCTACCCTCCACAGAAAGAAATACCCTAGAAGTTCAAAACTTCTTGACTTATAAATAACTTATTGGGACTTTAAAATTACTCTGTTGACTATGATGAGAATAGCATCAAATTGGCTAAGCAGGTTTAAAGTTCAAAATGGGAGGAAGATACAGCTCAGTTCTTTCCACACAAGGGGGGGTGAGGGGCAGGATACATGGACATAATGCCCTTCCTTACACACCCTCTTGTGGGGGTGAACATTTGCACAGGGCAGTGGCTATAAAATAGACATATCTGAGTGCACACAGCAGCTCATAGGCCATGATCCAGAGTTGGAACCAGGAGCTGAGCACAAACCACAAAACTGTATTTGTAGGACATCTTCACTTAAAAATTCTTAGATTTTGCAGGAGGAAAATCCAATTTGACAGTATTCATGGGAAAAGAGACATGACTATTCCAAAAACTACCTACCTAGGGACCCATTTCGACAGATGCAGGCACAGAACACATGGCATTACACATACTATGAAATGTCCAGGGTTCCCATCTGAATCTACCATTACCTTCCTTGAAAAAAAGGAAAGAAATAAACCAAGGGGAAAAGACACTGTCACATGGCATTGGTAATTAGAAAATCAGTAATCAACAATCATAAGGATAGGATGCTCTCGTATTTGTCTTCCTCTCCTTACTCTAGACATTTCTCACATCCTTGGGAGGGAAGGGGACCCATCAAAATGGTAAGATACTGAAAGTCCACCTGTTTTTGTCAGCTTTTTCACCACTGTGACCAAAAGACTAAACACGAACAACTTAAAAGGAGGAAAAGTTTATTCTGGCATATGGTTCAGTCCATGGTTGGCCACGGTGAGGCAGAACATCATGGCGGAAGGGCTTGGTAGAGGAAAACAGCTCAGGACTTAGCACCAGGAAGCAGAGAAAGGGGTATGATCACCAGGAACAAAATATAACCCCAAAGGCATGCCTCCAGTGACATCCTACCTGCCTACAGTTACCACCCAGTTGATCCATAATAACCTCTAATTAGGCTAAATCTCTAGAAATCTAATAGTTTCACTGCTAAACCTTCTTGCATTGCCTCACACGGGAACTTTTGGGGGACACCTCATAAAACGACCTCTCCTTGCTAAAAACACAGCATCCCTCTCTTTCTGCATCTCTACTCAAACCAATAAATACAAAGAAGACAGAGGTTTGCATTAATTCTTAATCAGACAGAGACCACCTGAATCTGTGAACTCTCTAAAATGTCACACAAAATGTTGGGCTTTGTGCCTCATCTAGAGAGGGGGTCAGTAAGTTCCTCAGGCTTTCTGCAGGATCCCTAAACCAAAAAAGCTCTAGATTCATTATTTTCAAAGGCTCCTAGGAGGGATCAATAACTAAGCAGAGGGCCAATGCCGTGTTCACCACACTCAGAATCAGCTCTCCAGGAACTGCGGGGCTATTTTCACTCCACTAATTCTCTCCACCAGTATTTGTTGTGCCTACTCTATGCTGGAGTGGGGGTGGGGTCAAGAATCATAAAATTGAAAACTAGATCCCAAATGTTCAGGCACACATCACTCAAGAGAATTCACAACAGGAAACCCAATCAGGTACATTTTTACAGAAACCGTGCTTGTTCCAAGTCAATGAACTTGAGTCACCCAGCCCACTGGATGCTTGAGTTCAGATCAGTCCGAGTGGGATAAACCTCCTAAACCCTTCCACCTCCCTTGGTTTACCCTGTACCCATGCATATAGCCTTGTGAGAAGGTTACAATTGAAATTCACATCACATGTCTGCAGATAACAAAACTGATTAAGTCATTAACATATTGTGCTTTCCCAAGACTCTAGTCCTACCAGCTGCTACTGATTTATCTGGCATGATTCCAGGTGGGACCAGTTCTGTTCCCTAGAATCTTCTCTGGCAGATTCTAGAGTTACCCACAGTAACTCAGAAAGCATATGACAGATTCACATGGATGCTGAGTTTTAAAAACCTTGTTTCAGGATGGAGAATGAAGGACCCTCACAGACCTCTTGCCATCCTGTTTCCAATATATTTCTTTCATTCCCACAAGGAAGGCAAGGCTTGGAGATGTTCAAGTTCACATAGACAGAAAGCAGCAGGGCTGGATGGGAAGGAAGTCCTTGCTGCAGCTGCAGACCCTAGCTATTCTGGGAAGGCAGCGTCCCACTTTACAGATGAGAAAACAAAGGTGCAACCACGCCTACAAAACATCTTAGTCACCCACAGGTCAGCATTCCTCCCATTCCTCCGGCAACTGTCAGCTGAAGGATCAATCACAGCACTGAGTCAGCACTGAGCGGAGCCCCCATCAGCCCCAGGCAAGACAGGGCTGGCCACCTTGGGCTTTCTCTCCCCTCACCCCTCTGCCCCTCCCCTTCCTATTGCTTCCCCCACCCCACACTCTCCCCCAGTTTACCATCCCCAGGAGATACACCTGTGAGGATACCCAACCCCGGGGAAAATGCCCACCTCTTGTTGTGTCTCTAACTCAGGTTCCTTTGGGCACGTTCTCAGCCACTTCCAGAGAAGTAAGACATCCTCCACAGGCAGCCCTTCTCCCCTCTGTTGCGCCCAGCCCCCGTGCGCCACCCCTGTGGTTTAAATATAGGCAGTATCCCCCAAAACTCCGCGTGTTAAATACTTGTTCCCAGGGTAGTGCTACGGGGAGGTGCTATGGCCCTTTAGGAGATGGGAGGTCTTAAGTCACTGGGGGTGTATTCCCAAAGGGGGCTGTTGGACCCCCATCTCTTCCTGTCTTTCTCTGCTTCCTGGCTCATGAGTGAGCAGTTTGCTCCACCAATGACCTCTCTCCATGATGTGCTGCCTGCCAGACACACTATGGGTTTAGTCTTGGACGGGAACCTCCAGAACCATAAGCCAAAATAAACCTTTTCTCTTTATAATTTAACTGCCTCAGGTGTTTGATTAGTGATGGAACACTGATTAATACACTCCCCAAGTCAAAATGTGTGCATCTCAGCAGTGGCTTTTGAAGATCAAGCCTCCCTAACTATAGTCTGTCTTAGACGCTCCTGCAGTAGGGACTGTGACTTTCAGCACAGGCAGCAGGGCAAATGCAAATCCCCTGCATATATTTAAGCCATTTGTTCCAATCTTGCTCCTGCCAGCCTTTCCTGTCAAATGCAACTTTGTGTTTTTTGGCTCCTTTGACTTTCTCTGCCCCAAATCCTAAGGGAGCTATTAATGAATGGAGAGTTGCCCAGAGAGCAGCAGCCACAGGCTAGCAGAGGTTGCAAAGCTGGAGGACTTCCAAAGGGGACAGGCACTGGTGACAGGTGACACTGCCTACCTGTACAGCAGGACCAATGCCCCAGCTTCATGATACCCGGTGGCTCTGTGCGGTCACCTGCGGGAGTCCCCTTAGTACTTGGGTGTAATGGAGCAACAGCCACAGACCCTTGAGCCACGCAATCTTGCACCAGACCTCCTGGACAGCAGTGCGCACCCCAGCGCCATCTGCTGGTCGCTCTTTGCACTTGGGTCTCCATCTCTGTACACCGGGTGATTATAACAGGGATCCTGGGGAACCCTGCTTAAGAGCGAGCGAGCGCCATAGAAAAAGTTTACTCATTCGACACATTCTGGATCCCCGCCCCCCACCACGCGGTACTGGGATTGAACCAGGGCCTCGCGCATGCTTGGCAAGTGCTAGCATGTAAAGTACTAGCTACATCCCCAATCCCTTTCTGGTTTCTTTGTAACCCTCTTTTTTCTATTATGTTTCTCAAATCACCAGATCTCACTGCATTTCAGGTCACAGAGGCGCCCAGCTACAACACACGGCGTTGCCACTCAAGCCCTTCACTGACTCCCAAGAGGAAAACGAGGGTTTACTCCCAGGGATACACAGGGCCAAGGGAAAAGCACCTTTCATCTGATCACTGACACCTCAGCCTTGGCTATAGTTTTCAGACAAAAACGAAACACCACCAGCAGTGCTGCATGAGGAATGTGTCCTTGTGCTCCTCCTTAGCAGTGAAGTTTCAAATTCTCTAGTATAAACACGGGAAGTATTTATACTACACAAGTATTGCCTGGTGACCCCTCATCATGGGCCTCCCTCCCAAACTCTAATGCTGAAGACCAGGCCCCCAGACCTCAGATGGCGAGTTTATTTGGAAACAGAATCATTGCAGCTATAATGAAACTTAGATGAGGTCATACTAAAGTAGGGTGGGCCACTAATCCAATATAACTGGTGTCATATAAAAGGAGGAAATTTGGACACACACATGCATTTGCACACAGGGAAAACATAATGGGAACACAGATATTGGTGTGATTTGTGTACAAGACAAGAGACCCCCAAAGATTGCCCACAATCCACTAAGAGAGAAGCCTGGAACAGATTTTCCCCCCTTCCCAAAGGAACCAACCACACTGACTGCTTGATCTCAGACTTCTAGCCTCCAGAGCCCTGAGATAATACATTTTTTATTGTTTAAACCACAGACTTTGGGCTGCTTTGTTACAAAAGCCCTAGCAAACTGATACATTCTTCCATAGCAAGAAAGTTTTGACAATTCATGTGGAAGAGAATATATGACACTCAGAGGTAGATATTCCTGGATTTATTCCACAAAGATTTTTGAGCATCTGCCCTGGGTAGATACTGTGTTTGGTCCTAGGACTATAGCAAAGGTAAAATCATGGTCCAGCCATTCAGGGGCTTAGGTCTCTGAACTGAATTCCCTACAGCCAGGGGCAGGTGCTTGGGAAACATTGGAGGAGTTGTGAAGGGCTGAGAGATGGACACCGGGGTCTGCATGTAACCAGTAACAGTTGTCCATGATTGAGGAGAGCCAGTGGTGGCCAAGGTACCAGAGCTACATCATCAAGAGTCTAGCAAAGAGAGAAGAGGCACCTGCCAGAATCGTGCCCACGACTAGTGTTACAGATACAAATATGTGAGAAGACATTATCTCTCAGCAGCTGTAATGACATCTCCTGATGCAAAGCCATTTGCTAAGGATTTGGGTGACTATGGTAAGACCCCCGAAGTTCTGCTCCAATAAAACTACAGGGTCACTAAACTGCTTTCAGATGAAGGCAGGTTCTTGACTGCAGTTTTTCATCTGGCTGAGCAAGTTAGCTTGAGCCCAGCACAGGGAAGGAAAGAGACCTCTAGTGGGAAGGTAAGAGACAGGAGGCTTTGGAAGACAGGCCAGACGCACCCAGTCAAGATTTTTATATTAGTTACTGGGAAAAGGATCAGTAAAAGAAAATTCTTTCTTCCAGAATTTTCTAGCGACTACCCCATTGCTCCTTGGAGCTTGGGAAGGGTCTTGGCCAGTGAAAAGGACAGGGGGACAGCAGAGAGCTGGGTTAGCCAGAAGCTATGTGTCCATAATCACTGTGATTGAGGAGCACATCCACAAAGAACACCGCCTGACTCCATGTGAGAACTATTCCCAGGAACAACACACTTCAAAATCTACCAGAGGCTACTGGGCCATCCTTCCCACTGATGGTCAAGGGAGCATCCTGAGGAAACACCACTTGGCCCATGGGCTACCAGACCAGCCTTGTCCAGCCGTCTCCAGCTCACTGCAGGTTTTCCTCGTGGACTGGTGTTGAGTTCCCTCAAGTGTTTCTCTGACACGTGTTGGGATGATCATACCACTTTTCTCGTTTCATCCCTTAATACAATCATTTACACTAATTGATCTTGTAATATTAAAACAAAACCGACTTGTACATGAGGTACACATCCAACTGATGCAGATTTGGCTTGCTAAGATCATCTGTAGGATTTTTATAATTACATTAAGTGACTTTCCTTTGCCATTCAGTCTTTGTCGGGTTGTGGGGTCAGAGATATGCAGCTCTCAAGAAAAAAAAAAAAATGAGTTGTGGATTAGTCCCTCTTTTTTCAATATTATAAAATAACTTATATAAAATTGGGATTATTTATTTCTTAAATGTTTAATAGAAATTCCCAGTAAACCAGGCTTGGTGGTACATACCTTTATCCCAGCAATTTTGAAAGTTGAGGCAGGACAATTACGAGTTCAAGGTCATCAGCCTCAGCAACTTAGCAAGGCCCTAAACAACTTAGCAAGATCCTGTCTCAAAATAAAACATAAAAAGGGCTGGGGATGTAGTTCAGTGGCTAAGCACCCTTGGGTTCAATCCCTGATACTGAAAAAAAAAAAAGAAAAAGAAATTCCCAGTAAAAACTATCAGGCATATCCTCTGTGGGAAGATTTTTAACAAGTGGCTCGATTTCCTTAAGTAATAAGACTACTTGGAATTCTCTTTCTTCTCGAATCAGTTTTGGTAGGCTACATTTTTCTATAAAGTTTTCCATTTCATCAAAATTTAATTTTATAAGCTTTACATGACTTGTATACCTTATTATGTTTTAATGTCTGTATTTCTAACAATTTCTATTTCGAATATATTTATGTTTCTTTCCCTCTTTTTTAGATCATTCTTCCCAGAAGTTTGAAACTAATTTGTCAGAAAACCAAATCAGTTTTGCTAATTCCATCAGAAATGTTTTCTGTTATCATTCTACAATTTTCTGTTTTTTCTCATGTCTATGTGTAACCTATTGCTTTAATCATTTTGATTTTCCCTTGGAGTTTATTCCACTTTTCTCCTACTGACTGAAGTTCAATTGTTGTTAGCTCATGAATATTAACATTAAAAATTAACATATTAATTATGATAGAGTGCAATACAAATAAGCTCTACTATATTTCAAATATGATATAAATATCCTATCCTGAATTATATTAAATATTTAACGCTATCAATTTCCTTCTAAGAAATATCCTACATGTTTTACTATTTTTTTTTTTACCTTGTGCACCACCAACCCAAGGAACTATGGGTCAGTTTGCTTGGTAAGACTAACTTCAGGGCCTGTGGGTTCCCTTCAGTGGCCCCCAAGTCCCGTGGCAGACCCCTCTGCTTGCCCTCCCTTTCTTACTAGCAGACACCAGTACTGTCCAGGAATCCAGTGACCCCTGCTTCATGGGCTGTCCCCAGCTCTGAGGGGCAAAGGCCGAGTGGTCTCCACTGCAAGAACCCAATTCCCTGGCCAGTGATGACTACAGCCCTGAGCCTGCAACTCAATCCTAGCCACCGGGATCGGGGGAAAGTCTGCCTGGGGTAGACAGGGGAGAATTCAGAGAAAGGATTTTCTTTTCAATAGAAAGAGATATTATAAGGGAGAAGATGGCTCCTCTTTTCTGTATTTTGTTACCTTTGGCTGTGGGAAGCTCACACACACACACACACACACACACACACACCTGCAAAGCTATGCTGTAATTATGAGGGAGGAGAAACGTTAAACTAGAACGGCAGAGCTAAAAGCTGGAAAGCCACAGAGATGATGCTGACGCCCCGCATCTGCAGTAGGTAAGAAGCCCCCCAAGTGCTTCAGGTGCAAATTACAAGACCCAGTTCCCTTTGCCACAGGTGCCACAGGAGACCAGCCTCTTGGCTCCTGAACAGTATTTGACAGCAGTTTTTCTGTGGCTTTATAACACGGTCTTCCAATGCTTGCTATGATCAGGCAACTGGAAAAGACACGTGGTTCAGCTGTGTCACTTCTGTCACCTTCACAAAAGCACATTAAGCTATGCTCTATAGCTCTGAAATGATTCCACATGCTGACATTTTGCTACATGGTGTTTTTATTTGGGAGAATGTGTTTTGCTTTGTTTCCATGTGTTGTTGCCACATGTGAGAACCTGCAGTGAACTTCCCTTTCTCTTAGGAATGTGAGGCCATACTTCATCAGACCTCATGCTCCATGGCTGAGTTGCTGACCTCAACTACTGGACTTCAAATACTTACCAACCCCAGGGTTTGACTGATACTCTGAAAGCGCAGGCTGTGACCGGCCACACTGTTGTCAGCTGCTTCTCCACATGCCAAGAACTCGGGCTACAACTGTGCAACACCCTGTCAGACGTGTGCTAATCCCAAAGCCTCACCTGCCCACACCAGCACCACCCTGCAACATGGAGGGACCTCACGTGCCCTCCAGGATCTCTCCTGTGGCTCAGTCCAGCTTCGCCCAAGAACCACTCACATGAAGCTCACCTCAGACTCTAACTAGGCTCTACAGCCCACAGAGCTTCCATCGTTCCTGAGTAACTGGACTTTAATAATTCTGCCACTCACTCGCTATGTTCTTACTGTACCTGATCTGCCGTGTCTTCCCTGGGTGGCTTGTTCATGTCCTCTTCCTCCTCTTTAACCCTGCGAATCTGAGAAAGGTCTCTGTATGGCAACAATACACCATGGGGTTCGTGAAATTGAGCGCTTTCTTATCCCCACCATAGCAGCAGTCTACATTGCCCTTTTGTTCTTAGGAACTCAAGAAAATTTCTTTCATAAATTCATATTTAAATAGTAGATGGTCAGAATAAACTTCTGAGAGGAAAAGCAAAATAAATGCAGTGAGATGGAGCTTGTACCTGCCCTTTGTTGTTCCCAAGCAGACTCCTGGAAAGCCCCAGGGCAAGCAGGTCTCCACACAGTCTGTGGGCTGGGAGCTGTCCTGCAGGTGCCTCACAACCAGCCAAGGTCAGACAGGCACACTGGAATGGTCTTAGCACTCACTTTTCTGGGAGATAACATTTCCATTTTATGACCTTTTCTCACAAAATCTTAAACCATTATCTTTGATTTGTATTATTAAGTGTCCTTTGGTTGCAAATGACTGAAACATTATCTCAGATTAGTTTTAAAAGGCAAAAATGAGGACCACAAATTTAATGGCTCACACGAGTAAATCAAAGAAAGGATGTCTGTATGTGAGGATTTAAACTATCTGGACTACTGCTTCTCCCCTCTCTTCCTTTCTCTACACATCGATTCCATTCTCTCAGGTGAGATCTTTGTAAAGCTAGACCCATGATGGCCAGCAGCCCTATGGTGATCACACAAACACTCAGACTGAAAGAAGGTGTCGCCCACCGGTTCCAGCATAAAACTCCAAGTGGAAAACTCTCTGACTGGTCCCGTGGAGTGATGTCATTATCACAGGACCAATCACTAAGGGAAAGAAGATGTTGTGGGTTAAATTGTGTCCCCCAAAAAGATATGCTCATGTCTTCATTTCTGGCATCTGTAAATGTGACTTTATTTGGAATGAAATGAAATCAACACAAGAGAAACTACAGACACTATAAAATACATGGAAATAGAAAAATACATTTTTGAATGATCAGTGGTTCATTGAAGAAATCAGGGATGGGGAATCAGAAAATTCCTAGAATCAAATGAAAATGGAGTCACAACATATAAGAATTTGTGGAATACAGCAAAGGAATTTAATAGCTATTATTTCCTAATTTAAAAATTAGAGGGATCTTAAATAACCTACTCATGTATCTCAAGGTCTTAGAAAAACAGGAATAAACCAAACCCAAAACCAGCAGAAGGAAAGAAATAATGAAGAAAATCAATTAGAGCTAAGATTAATGAAATAGAGAATGAAAGAACAACAAAGGAACAATGAAGCAGTGTTGGTTCCTTGAATAGAAAACAAGATTGATAATCCCTTAGTTCAACTCACCAAAAAAAGGGAAAAGATTCAAATTAATAAGTTTAGAGGTGAAAGAGGGATTTTACAACAGACTCCACTGAAGTTCAGAAGCTCATTAGGGACTATTTTGAAAACTTACATTCCAGTAAATTGAGAAATCTAGAAGAAACTAATAAATTTCTAGATACACATGACCTGCCAAAATTAAACCAAGATGATATAAAACATCTAAAAAGACCAATAACAAACATGAGTTTGAAGCAGTAATCAAAAGACTCCCAACCAAAGGTTTTCTTGGTGAGTTGAACTAAGGGCTTATCCAGGAATGGACACATTCACTGCTGAATTTTATCAGATCCTTAAAGAACACACACCAATGCTCCTCAAACTATTCCATGACATAGAAAGGAAGGAATGCTTCCTAACTCATTCCACAAGACCAGTATCACCCTGATGTCCAAACTGGATAAGGACACTACAAACAGGAAAGCTACAGACCATCATCCTTGATGAAAATAATTGAAAAATACTCAATAAAATACTTTCAAACTGAATTCAACAACACATTAAAAAGATCATACAACTTAATCAGTTGGTTTCATTTCGGAATGCAAGGATGGTTCAATACATGCAAATCAATAAATATAATACCACATAAATAGAATCAATTCAGCATCCCTTCATGATAAAGCCCTAAAGAAGCCAGGTATAGAAGGATCTTACCTCAACATAGTAAAGGGAACATATAACGAACCCAAAACCAGCATAATAATGAATTGGGGAAAACAAAGCCTTTTCTTTAAAATCAGCAATGAGACAAAGAGTTTTCTTCTCACAACTCCTATTCAATATAGTACTTGAAATTTTAACCAAAAGAATAAGGTAAAAGCAAGGGGGAAAAAAGGGATATAAATAGGAAGAGAAGAAGTCAAATTTTCCCTACTAGCCGGTGATAAGATCCTATACTTAGAAGATCCTAAAGATTTCACTAGACTATTAGATCTAATAAACAAATTCAGCAAAGTATCAGGCTACAGAATAAACATAGAAAAACCAATAGCTTTTTATATACAAACAATGAACCCATTGAGAAAGATATCAGGAAAACAACTATGTTCATAATAACTTCAAAAAATAAAGCAAAATACCTAGTAATAAAACTAAGCACGGTGGTAAAAGACCTCTACAATAAAATTACAGAACACTGAAGAAAGAAATTGAAGAAGATACTAGAAGATGAAAAGACCTCCCATGTTCATGGATTGACAGAACTACTATCATTGAAATGGCCATATTACTGAAAGCAATCTACAGATTCAATGCAATCTCCATCAAAATACCAACAACAGTCTTCATGGAACTTTTTAAAAGTCCTAAAACTCATAAGGAAGAACAAAAGATCCAGATGGCTGAACAAAAAGAGCAAGGCTAGAGGTATCATAATACCCAATTTCAAAATATTTTATGGAGTCATAGTAATAAAACCAGCATGGGGGCTGGGGATGTGGCTCAAGTGATAGCACATTCACCTGGCATGCGTGCGGCCTGGGTTCGATCCTCAGTACCACATACAAAGATGTTGTGTCCGCCGAAAACTAAAAAATAAATATTAAAAAAAAAGCAGACATGTATACCCGTGGAATAGATAGAGAACTCAGAAATAATCCTGCACAACTACAGCCATTGGATTCTTGAGAAAGGTGCCAAAAACATGCATTGGAGAAAAGACAGCCTCTTTAACAAATGGTCTGGGAAAACTCGATACCCACATGTAGAAGATTGAAGCTAGATTCTCTCTTTCACCTGGTAAAAAACCAATTCAAAATGAATCAAAGCATAAGACCTGAAACTTTAAAACTCTCAGAGGAAAACATTTCAAGATAAAGGCACGAGGAACAACTTCCTGAATTAGAGTCCTATATTCAGAAAATAATAACAAGAATCAACAAATGGAATTGCATCAAATTAAAAAGCTTCTGCACAGCAAAGGAAACAATTAACAGAGTGAAGAAATAGCCTGCAGAATGGGAGAAAATCTTTGCCAGCTATTCTTCCAACAGAGGATTAGTATCCAGAATATACAAACAATTCGAAACACTTAACACCAAAAAAAAATAAATAAATAAATAAATGGGCAAATGAATTGAATAAACACTTCTCAAAATAAGAAATAAAAATGGTCAATGATTATATGAAAAACTGTTCAACATTTTTAGCCATCAGAGAAATGCAGATCAAAACTACATTGAGATTCCATGTCACCCCAGTCAGAATGGCAATCATCAAGAATACAAATAATGGTAAATGCTGGCAAGGACATAGGGGGAAAGGAACACCTATACAGGATTGGTGGGAATGTAAACTGGTACGGCCACTATGGAGTATTATTTAGCCATAAAGAAGAGCAAAATCATGTCATTTAAAGCAATTAGAGATCTTCATGTTAAGTAAAACAAGCCCCAGACTCAGAGACAAAAATATCACGTTTTCTCTCATATGTGGAATTTAGAGAGAGAAAAAAAAAAAGATGACATGAAAGTGTAAGGAAGACTCTCAGAGAAGAGGAACAGGACTTAGGGAGGAGGATAAAGGAGAGGATGGATGTGAACAAAGTGGGTTACATCATGTGCTAATATGCCACAAGGAAAAAAATAGACAGCCACAACCCAAAGAACAGAGAGGGCTCCGTTACTAGAAGAGAAAGGGAAGTGTCCTGGTGAAGCAAGCCCAGAGTCACTGTGACAATACATACAGTTATCGCCTTCGGCCAGATTTCTTATTTATAGAGACAAAGGAATGTGGTTTTGCCTTGGAGAAAAATGTTTATTCCTTCTTCCAAAGATAGTACAGAATTCCTTCATTTAAAGTTAGGAATGTACAAGCACTACCATTTGAACAGCTTTATTCTTTAAATAAAGATCGAAGGAGCTTGATTTGCTTTGACACTCAGGAAGCTCCTGGGATTCATTCAGTTGTGCAATTCTGCTGTAAGAAATGTTTTATTAATTACACCAAGGCACATAAAAAATTAAAAGTTAAGTTCCTGTGAGGCATATATTCTGTGTCAGTTACCTATCAGATTTAACCTATTATTTCCATAATAAAACTCAAATTATGCATCAAATATAATAAAGATCTATCCAATGAATTGAAACTACTTGTCACTTTAATGTGCTTTTAAACTATTTTTAATTGCTAACATGACTATATTAAATGGTCAGTTCAAAGATGGAAAAGTGTTGCTTATAAGGAGTAATCTTGAAGCAGACACCATCAGAGAGCCTTGCACTTAAAGATTCTATTTCAAGGCAAGCCCTGCTGCAGATAGAATTCTAATGAGCCACATAGACAGAATCCTTTAACAGCCTGAGCAGTGAGGAACCTTCTCCACAACCTCATACACTTTTAAAATGCAGACCTTGCAATCAAAAGTGAAAGGTAAAGGAATTAGTCCCATGAATATGCACTCAGACCAGCCACCCAACAAAGCATCTTCTAGACGCTGTTCGTAATAGCCCAAGTGCTGCTCTGTGTACTCCACATACACCAAGGGGGTTCATTGTCAAAACACCCCTGTGAGTGGGCACTAGTGTTAGCCCCCATTTTACAGAAGTAACCTGAGAAATAGAGGTGACAACACTTGCCCAGAATCCCAGCCAAGTAGGTGACAGAACACCAAGATTCCAACCCAGACTGTCCAGCTCCAGAGTCCCTGATCTTAACCTACCTGGGACACAAAGACCCAACAAGGTCACTAAAGGGTGATACAATACCTTTGATGAGATAAAACCTCCCCAGTGAATGATATCCAACAGGGTCTGGTGGTACATAGTGAAATGATTACTACAGAAGTCAGTCCTATTGCTCAATGAGGTGTTGATGTGTGCCATCGTGCCAGGGAGAGTGTGACAGGAGGTGAAAGGGGCCACCCCAGGAGGACAGTCAGGACTGGGTTAGGATGAGCAGCATCCAGGTGCTGCAACCAAGGCAGAGTCACAGTTTGTCTCTTCTTTGACATAGAACAGTCATGTTTTCCTTTCACATAGCTGGGAGCAGAGCCCACAGGTCACCAGGAAACAACACAACCATTAGGGCAATAGCTGTGAGCCCTTGTAACTAAGGTGGGCAAGTCATTGTGGTCTCTCCCAGTTTCAACGCTAACATCCTGAGTCTGAAAAGCCCTGGTATCCTGGGCAAAGCCAGATGGTCAACCACCCTATTTGTTAAATTCTGATAGAATAAGAAAATATTTTTTAAAAGGAACAGTTTAAAACCAAACATATACCATATATGTTTACATGAAATAAGGTGAATCCTTGGGATAGCTAATTTTATGCATGAATTTTGACTGGGCTAAGAGATGCCCAGATTGCTGGCACATGATTTCTAAGTGTGTCTGTGAGGTGTTTCCAGAATAGACAGTTGAGCTATAAACTGAGTAGAGATCACATCACCAGTGCAGGGGCCTTGTCCAGTTCACTGAGGGCCCAAACAGAACAGGAAGTGGGAGGAAAAGTGAATCTTCCCTCTGCTTCATTTGGGACATCCAATTTCCCCTGCTTCTGGACGTCAGTGCTTCTGATTCTTGGACCTTCAGACTAGGACTGGGTCTTGCACCACTGGCTCCCCTGGTCCTCAGGCCTTTGGACGCAGATCAGATTTCCTGGTCCTCCAGCTTACAGAAGGCAGACCATAGGATTTCTTGGCTTTCACAGTTGCATGCGCCAGTTCCTATAATAAGCATATACCTCCTAAGGTCTTGCTTCCCTGAAGACTAAAGTTCTAACCACAGAGCTTCCAAAACCACCTCAGAGAGGCTGTAGGAACTTGGGACATCAGCTCCTTACTCTGCACCCACTTTCCCCACCTGTGAAGTTAAAGGTTTAAGTTAAGTTCACATTCACAGCTAATACCTAGTCTGTTGTTCTCGAGTTAACATCAGTGTTAAAGGAGAGCCCCTGACACAAACATACCCTGCAACACACCTACACAAAGTGTTCTTATTTAGGAGAAAAAAACTTATGCTACACATTATTTCTCACTTAAGATATGAATTAATTTGAGGTATACTATAAGATGAATGTAATTCTTGGTTTTGGTTTATTAACCATGATTCTTCTAGATTTTTAAATGTTTCCTAATTGTATCGTCAGTTCTAATCAATTTTACAAACATGGGTGGGAAATACTTTCAGAATAAATTAACTGCTAAAAATCACAGGATTCTCCTTGTGAATAGCAGCCATTGGACCACAAGCTCAGGAAAGCCGCCACAACCAGGAACTCTCTGCTCCAAATAACAAGGCCCCCTGGGGACAGGCTCCCACCCTGCCACAAGAAGACAAGAGTAGAGTTAATGCAGTGGATTGATTATTAAAGGAATGCAGTAGAGAACAATTCAAGTCAACAAAAATTTATTGAGCATGTGGACCACAGGGAGAGAGGCTCAGCAGATACAACTGAAATATCAGCAACTCCACTTTCTTAAGTAAAACATAATGATTGTGAATTCCCCTGGGGTGGAGGACAGACTTTCCAAAGGTGTATCATGTGACCCACTCACCTTTCTCCTGTGCCCTGCGATGGCTGCACTCTTGCTCTGTGATTCCAAAGGAGCACAAGGCCAGCTCACCTCATCACGTCTTTGTTCCTGAAACAGGCTGTGTACTCTAGGAATAGATTGAAACAACCAACACTGACGCCCTTCTGACCTGACTCAGCTTTGTTCTTGGCTCCTGGGTTCAACCTACTTAAATGGAAGGCAGGTGGCAAATAAAAGCACAATTATTTGTCCTATCCACTACAGCTGGGCTGCATCACAGGGAAAGGATTCATAGCCCAGGTCACAATGCCAATCAGAGACAGAAAAAATGGATTCTAGACATCTCATAAACAGAGCAATAATTTTTTTACTTTTCATATCAGCAAGAGGGGTATCTCATCCTCCTCAACTTGATAAGATTTTCTGCAGAGACAGCAATTTAACCCCTCACATGTCATATCTGATGGGAGCAAGTGCTAACTTCCCTTCATTTCATATCTCCAGGCACAGGGTAATATCCAAGACTTATTTTTCAGACCCCTAAATACAGAGGCACCCCTGAGTTTGGTTATCACAGAGCATTCTTAAGCAACTTAATAAAAAGAAACTTAACTGAAGGTTTAATCCCAGAATAGAAATTTTCTTCACTGCACATGGAATTGTCTGTGTGATTTGGGATGTTCCAAAGAGTCACTTACCATTGATTGTTTTCATTAGAGTTTATTTCTGAGGTACCTGAAGCTTTTCATTCTCTTGTTATATTTTCCCAAACTTCAGTCTTTTAAGGTAGTGTGGTTTTATGGGAAAAATAAATAAAAATAAAATAGAATGCTGTCCAGAACTAGACACACATATATATGATCATTCATAGTTCAACAAAGGGCAATCTATTGGGAAAAAAAAAAAAACCTTTGCAACAAATGGTCATCAATGCAAAACACCAAACACACATACAACTTCAAACTTTATCTCACATTACACAGAAAAAAAAACTCAAAATGGGTCACAGAACTAAATATGCAAGCCAATACTATAAAACTTCTAGAAGAACAGGAGAAAATCTTAATGACTTTGGGTTAGGCAAAAATTTCTTAAGACACAAAAAGCAAGAACTATTTTTAAAACTTGATAAATTGGACTGCACCAAAATACAAATCTTTCAAAAAACCACCACTAAGGCAATAAAAAAGACAAGCTAAAGACTGAGAGAAATATTTGCCAAACTTATGTCTATCTAAAATAGATAAAAAACACTTTATTCACATTTTTATTAGTGCAATATAGTTGTGCATACTGATGAGATTTGCTGTTACATATTTGTATATGCACACAACGTAACAATATAATTTGACTAATATCACTCCCCAGCACTCCCCCCTCCCTCCCCAGCTCACATTCCTGGCTCCCTTTCCTCTACTGATCTCCCTTTGATTTTCATAAGATCTGCCCCCACTTTTCTTTTCCTTTTTCTTATCTAGCTTCCATATAGGAGAGAAAACTTACGACCCTTAACTTTCTGAGCTTCTTATTTCATTTAACTCGATGGTCTCTAGTTCCAACCATTTTCCTGCAAATGCCATAATTTTGTTTTGCTTATTGGCTGAGTAAAACTCCATTGTGTATAAAAATACCACCTCTTCTTTATCCACGCATGCATTGATGGACTCCTAGGCTGGTTCCATGGTTTGGCTGTTGTGAATTGTGCTACTATAAACATGGGTATGCATGTATCACTGGAGTAAGATGAATATAAAGGACACTTATAATTCAATAATAAGATACATGGAAAGGAGTATAACAGACTCTTCCCCAAAGAAGGTAAATGATGGCAAATTAAATAAGTACATGAAAATGTGTTCCACACGACTAATCGTCAGGGAAATATAAATTAAAGTCACAATGAGACCCAAGTACACACCCACTGGAATGGCTTAAATTAAAAAAGACTGATAATAACAAATGCTCACAAAGATGTGGAGCAATGGCACTCTCAAACAATGCTGATAGGAGTGAAATTTTTTTTTAAAAAAGTTTGTTATAAATTTAACATAGTTCTACTAGAGGAACCAGCATTCCCGCTCCTTGTTATTTACCCCAAAGAAATTGAAACATAAATAAATAAAGACCACATAAAAACTTTCATGTAAAGGCTCAAAGTAGCTTTATTCATAATAGACCAAAATTGCAAATAATCCAAATGTTCATCAATAGATTAACAAATTTTGATGTACCCATACTAAGGAATACTCTACAAAAAAAATGAATAAACTACCAATACACACAACTTAGATATCTCAAAAACATCAGAATGAAAGAAGCCAGGCCCAAAATACATGTCCTGTATCATTCCATATACTTGAAATTCTAGAAAATGCAATCTCATCTGCATGACAAAAGCAGACCAGTGGTTTCCTAGGGTCTGAATAGGGAGAGGGATGGACCATAGAGAGGAGAAGACCCTTGAACCTGGTGGAAAGGTGTATCTTGATCATGGTGACGGTCACAATGTAAACACTCATCACATTCACCAAAATTAAAATTGGTGGTTTATTTCATATAAATTTACCTCAGTAAACTTGATTTGTTGTCTTAAAAAAAAAAAACTTACCAAAAAATGAAGACTTAAAATGCATAAGGCAACAAATTGAAACTATCTTCCTGAGGTAATCAGAAAATTGAAAAGGAATTTTAAAGGAGTAATTTTCATCCAGTGAGTCTTCTCAATCTCTGGATTCAGTGTGAGGACTCATGAGAACCATGGACTTCTGCCAGCACAACTATCTCTGGAGAGGGTCTCTCTTTTCTATCCCCTACCCCCATCTTTGGGTAAGATTTTTTTTGTTGTTGTTGTGCCTAAATAGTTACAGTTTTAAACCAAGTTGTAGATGGACACAATACTTTCCTTCCTTCCTTCCTTCCTTCCTTCCTTCCTTCCTTCCTTCCTTCCTTCCTTCCTTCCTTCGTGCTGATAATTGAACTCAGTGCCTTACACATGCTAGGCAAGTGCTCTACCACCAAGCCCCAACCCCAGCCCACGTTTTAATTATCAGCTAATGATTTGGCAGGAATTAGTTGGCAACCGTGCGAGAGGGCAGGCTTTAGAGAAATGGAATAGAAGAAGGAGAAAAAAACCATGGTTTTGCCTAAAGGGTTAGGAGCACAGCCCCAAGTACTCTGGAGAGGGAGGTGAAGAAGCAGAGGGAAGACAGAGAACAGCAGAAAGGCCCGTGCTCTTAGCCACTCAGCCCTCTTGCTCAGGGAGTTGATCCCTTTGGTTTTACCTTTATTCCATGAAGCAACCTGGACTCAGGTGGGGGAGCAAGGAACCCAGCAAACCAACAGTTCAGAATAAGCAGCCCTGGCTGCCTGATGCCAGGGTTAGCTCTGCCCGGCCCCAACAGGTACAGAGCTGCAGTCAGCAGTCCAAGGGGAGGCGCATGTTTGTTGTGCCTAAATAGTCACAGTTTTAAACCAAGCTGTCAAACTGCTAAATGAAATGTGTTTTGTCTTCCTAAGTACAGCTTCATAAGGCTGATACTAAAAATACATGTAAAGTTAGGCTTTCACATAACTAAAAGTGGGCAAACCATCCAACAACCAAATTTGTCATTGCACATCTGGGTGCTTTGTTAAATAATAAAGGTATACATCATTCACAAATTGTATTTATTTCAGAATTTTTCTTGACCTCCTTTCAGTAAAAGTAAAATTATAATTTTATAATCAAGATTTTCATATAATTTGTACTATATTGATATAATGTCTAAATTTTTAAATAGTAAAAATATAATATTCAAAACGTACAAAATTAGAATAAATTTTCATCAAAAGTGTAAATTAAAATAAAACATTTGCCCAGTTGCAGTGCACATACCTGTAATCCCAGTGGCTCAAGAGGCTGAGACAGGAAGGTAGCGAGTTCGACCCTGTCTCTAAATAAAATACAAAATTGGGCTGGGAAGGTGGAGCAGTGGTTGAGTTTCCCTAAGTTCAATCCCTGATACCAAAAAAATAAAGTAAAACATTTGATTTTGAACATGGAAATACTTTTCAAGCTTTCAAAATAGTTTTTTTTAATAATATTTCAAAATGTATGTGTACACAAAATATAAAATTTTAATTAGCAAATATAAAATTTTTAAATCAAGAGTTCTTAAAGCTGGGGTTTTCTTTACATTTTTGAAAGTATAATTGAAGCTTATTAAGTGCATTTTTATAGAAGAAAAGTAACTCTTAATTCTTACATTCAATTTCTACCTGGTTGCCTCTGTAAAGAATAAGTATTGTATTTTGTGCATATTATATTTAGACCTACATAATTACAAATTTAAGAATAATATGTAGTGTTTTAATATTGCAAATTATTCCTCAGCTGCCATGTGTAACTACTGCAAACACTGTGCTAATTTATGAGGACCTCTGGAACCAAGAATTGGAACACAAAGCAAAGCAAGAAAATGAATGTTTGGCACTACTGCGAAACAATAACTCTTCATGCAAAAATCTATTGCAAGTTAATTAAAGATAAATTAATTAAATTGTCTTTTCTTTACCTTAGTGCTCTGCTGCCCAAATCATCCTTTCTTCCAAGCAGGCCCAGCTCACAGGAACACCCACTATCAAGGTCATGGCATTTGGGTGCCTTGGCCTTTGTTTCAAAGACTTAGGGCAGCAGATAGCCAGGAGCATTTCCCTGGAGCCTGAACCTGGGCAAATCCCCAAAGCACATGCTTAGGGCTGTGAGTCATACTGAGTGCGCACACTGAGTGCTCCTGGTGGCAGGGCTGCCTGTTAGCTCTGTGACATTTGTGTGTGTATGATATGCAAGACTCTCTAAAGCCTGAGACTCAGGACACCCTTTTATCTAGGTCCAAACATAGCACGACTTGTGACGTCTCAAAATTTTCACCTGACTATATCCACTTTTCTGATGTTGAGATCTGTTGATTTTTAATTATGCAAGTAATGTGTGAACGTATTTTTTTTTTCAAAATTATTTCAACACTGAAGATAAAATAAAGCTAAATGCCAACTCATCCATCTACCCCACCCCACTGTTAGAAGTTTGGCTACAACAAACTATGAAACTAGCCTGGGTGTCCATCAGCGGGTAAATGGATGAAGAAAAAGTGGTATATGGACAACGGAGTTTGAATCCTTCATAAAGAAAAATGTCATTTGCAGGAAAATGGATGTAACTTGAGACCATTATGTTAAGTGAAATAAATCAAATTCAGAAGGTCAAGAGTGGTATATTCTCTCATGTGTGTAAGCTAGGGAGGAAAAAGACAAAGGTAGGGGGTAGTTGAATGAAAAGCAAAGGGAGATAATAGAATAGAGGAAGGGACCAGGGGGTGGGGGAAGGCAGGGAACGGGAAGTGCTGGGGAGGGATGTTAGCCAAACTGTATTGTTACATTGTGTTGCACATGTACTGACATGAACCAACAAATCCCCCTGTTGTGTATGACTATAATGCACCAATTTAAAAAAAGGTTTGGCTATAAGTTCAGTACAAGTCTTCCTCGGTGCATTGCATCATAGCAGTAGCTAAGGCTGCTGTGGCAGACATTGCGCTGAGCATTTTACACCCAGCATTTCATCTTTCTAAATCCTCATAACAACCCTATGACAGCTACTTTACATACATGTACTCAAATGTTTATACATACACAACCTGGAGTGACGTGTGTGTTTAACATAAAGTGTGTTGTACATAAAGTTTGCCCTGAAATGTTTCTGTTCTCTTAATCCCTCTCAAGACCTGCTCATGTTAGTACATTTAGCTCAGCTTCCTTCTTAATAACACAGTTCCTTCTTAATTCTGAATGTATGCAAATTTTGCTTTGGGAGGGAAACAATAGTTCGCTAAAGACCTTCAGAATTTCTCATTGATGGAGATTTCTAATTTCTTGATTTCCAATTACTTTCAGCTTCTGAGAGACACAGCAATTAGCCACCAGGTGAAAGGTTAACTGCCCAGCTGGCCAAGGAACATCCTCCCTCTGCAAAAACTCCAGTGTGCGGTGCAACATTTTTTTTTACCACTAGAGATATGACAGTTCTCCAAATGAAAATGGAAAAAAAAAAAAAAAGACAAAAAGGCTACTTCAGGATGATTTTCTAAAACATACATATGAAAAAGCAGAAATTGCAATATCCATGTGATTTTCTTTAACTGGAGGAGCCCTACCACCCTGCACAAAATTCCTCAAGTGCCAGATTCACCCAGCCAGCCCTTCTGCCTCCTGCACCTGCACCCATCAGCACCAGCCACTCTCTCTTGCCTTCTACGCTGTTCCACACGCTCCTTCCTCCTGCCCGCTTCCAGTTGCTTCTTCACCTTATAAACAGATGGATTCCTTTCACCTTGGCACAGAGAGAAAAATTCATCTATGTTATTTAACACTAATAATTGAGCGTCTGGCACTTCCCCTTGCAAAACTGTCCACTGGATGTCTTGTTTACATCTAAACTGCTCCCTGTTTGGTGAATTGAGGCTCCTTTGGGGACACCAACCAAACGCTCCTTTTTATTGTAGTCAGTAGGAAAGACTACCTAGCTCATTAGTATTTATGATGCATCAAACAAGATGAGACCAGGGAGTGATGCAAAGCAGAGCTGAGCATAAATAAACAGACAAGGTGATCATCACGAGAGAACCAAGGTCGCGGGATCGTAAACCTCCCAGCAAGAGACGGGGAGGTGGGGAGGGACTTCAACACGGTATGGGGAGAATATGGGGAGATTTAATGAGAAGGAACAATTTTATCCTTTCTTCTTTGCAATAGCAAAGTAGAACCCAACTCCTTTAGAAATCAGGGATTTAGTTTTTAGCAAGCAAGAACCTTTCTGTGGCTTCCTGAAAAGAAGTAGCTGGATGGTTTTCCAAGTTTTTATTTGTCCCCATATTCTCAGGGGGGAGAGGTACCATCACCCAGAGTCAGTTAGGAAAATAAAATTCATGAAAACCTCACCCATGTAGGTCTTGTCTCTAGGGAATCCTTTAGTTTTAAGCTCTCACTAACCCTTATGCATAAAACAGACGTGTGACATTCACACCAGCTCTGAAATGTAGTTCCAGTACAATTCACATAGTTGCGCTAACTTTAATCAACAGAAACCCCGCGATGGCAGACTATGTGGATGCTAAATTCTGGGACAACCCTGCCTAGAACACCCACTAATCCTCCCTCAGTCTGAGGCCCAGCCCTTCCACCCAGATCCTCCCACAGCCCCTGATGCTCCGCCCTCCCAGAGATAGGCTGTAGGTCCTCACAGTTTCTTACAGTTGGATGAATCCACCGGCCTGGGTCTGCCAGAGCCCTGGAAAGAAGTCCGTGGTCCACTCTGCCATGTTCACACACCAACTCCAGGCTTCCCAGTGGGCAGAACGCCGCGCTGTGCCAGAAGGCTGGTCTTTCCTGAGAAACTGCCATTTCTCTGCCAGCAGAGCCAAGCTCTTCTCTCTCCTGCCCTCTCCCATTCCTTCCCCCCACCTTTTTGGGGGAACTGCTATGGAAGTTCTGACACAAACTCCTTAGCTAGAAGCTGAGCAAATGGCCACTCCACTTGCTGCAGAGCACATGGGTAGCCCAAGGCTGGGGCTGCCCATGCATGCTTAGGCTCCCTCCCGCTAAGGTAAACTCAACACAGAAAGCCAAGCTGATTTCTAGACAGGGAGAAGCAGCCCCCTGCACAGATGGTGCCCAGCCCTGACTGGAGGGCAGCAGAAGTGGTCACCCAGCCCCTGGGCAGGGACATATAGTGACCAGCCAGAGCAGTCTAACAGGTAAGCGGGGAAATCCTTGAATCAGGTGTTTCTGTGTCCCAATCCCAGCCCTTTCACTCACAAACTGTGAAACCTGGAGCTTCTCTGAACCTAATCTCCCCATCTGCGTGGCGGGGATAATAGCATCCCTCACTGATTCCTGGATCTGCTGTAAGGATCATGAACTAAGATGTGTGAAACCTTTAGTGCTCTGTGAAAGGGAGCTGCTCTCATGATCCAATCAGCAGCCAGCTGGGGCAGCTAGAGCAAACCTGAATGCAAATGCACAAGACAGCCCACCTCCCAGGCACGCAGTCTGTGCTGCAGATGGGAAGCCAACCAGGGTTATTCCTAGGTCCAGTAGAGACCAGAGGTTTCCCACAAGGACTAGAGGAAGTGCACTCTGTGGGAGATCTCAGGAACCAGGTAATTCTAGAGGAGTGGCAGGTTTGTGCAAATGAAGTCCACTTTAAAAACTGGGGCTCCTCCTGCCCTGAGGGCCTTAGTCTGTCTTAAAGGAATTTACCAGTACCCAACCCTGTTTCTGACAACTGGGTTCAAAACAGTCCCTGAACTGAACAGACCCTTCACAGAAGAGAAAATAGAATCCATCAACAAATACAGGGGGAAAAAATGTGCAACATCTCTAGCAATTAGAGAATTGCAAATTAAAACTACCCTGAGATTTCATCTCACTCCACCCAGAATGGCAATTATGAAGAATACAAGTAACATAATAGCTAAATTGTGGAACCAACCCAGATACCCTTGAGTAGATGAATGGATAGCGAAACTTTGATACATAGACACAATGGAATATTACTCAGCATTAAAGAGAATAAAGTCATGGCATTTGCAGGTAAATGGATGGAGTTGGAGAATATAATGCTAAGTAAGAAAATCCCAAAAAGCCAAAGGCCAAATGTTTTCTTTGATATGAGGATGCTGACTCATAATGGTGATGGAGAGAGGGGGAGCATGGGAGGGATGGAGGAACTTTACAAAGGTCAAAGGGGAGGGAGGGGAAAGAAGGGGTCATGGGGGTAGGAAAGACGGTGGAATGAGTTAGACATCATTACCCTGAGTACATGTGTGAAGACAAAAATGGTGTGAGAATACTTTGTGTATAACCAGAGACTTGGAAACTGTGCTCTATAGGTGTAATATGAAACAAATTCCATTCAGCCATCATATATAACAAATTAGAATAAATAAGTAATTTAATTAAAAAAAGAATACAAGTAACAATAAAAGCAAGGATGTGAGGAAAATGTTCACTCATACATCGTTGATAGGACTGCAAATTGGTGCAACCACTCTGGAAAGCAGGATTCCTCAGAAAACTCGGAATGGAACCACCATTTGACCCAGTTATCCCACTTCTCAGTTTATACCCAAAGGATTAAAGTCAGCACACACAGCCACATCAAATGTTTATAGCAGCTCGACTCACACTAACTAAACTATGGAACCAACCTAGGTGCCCTTCAACAGATGAATGGACAAAGAAAATGTGGTATATATACATACAATGGCATATTACTCAGCCTTAAAGAAGAAAGAAAGTATGGCATTTGCTGGTAAATGGATCGAGTTGGAGAACATCATGCTAAATGAAATAAACCAATCCCAAAGAACCAAAGGCCTAATGTTTTCTCTATTGTGTGGATGTTAATTCACAATAAGTAGGGGAGGGGCTAGGGAATAATAGAAGTTCTTTGGGTTAGACAGAGGGGAGTGAAGGGTGGGGAGGGGACAGGAAGGATAGTAGAATGAATCAGACATTATGATCCTATGTGCATATATGACTACACAACTGGTGTAATTCTACATCATGTACAACCAGAAGAATGAGAAGTTATACTCCATTTATGTATTTTGTGTCAAAATGCATTTTACTGTCATGTATAACTAATTAGAACAAATTTTAAAAAAGCAGTCCCTGATTGGAACATGGAAATCTCCTGACCCCATTCCCTCTGTTCCTTCCCACTTTGTAGTGAAAATGTTAAAAGAATTTGCTGTGATCTTAATTTTTTTACCCTGGTCCCCGAATTCATGTGTTCAAATCCCACCACCCCGGTGATAGAATTAAGAGATGGTGCCTTGGTGAAGAGATTAGGTAATGAGGGCTCTTGCCTTTATAAAAGGGATTAATGCCTTGATAGAAGAGGCCCAAGAGAGGTCCTTTGTCCCTTCTACCATGTGAGGACATAAAGGAGGTACAACTTGCCATTTTGGACTTCTAGCTTCAAGAACTATGAGCAATAAATTTCTGTTATTTATAAATTCTAGTCTTCAGGTATTTTGTTACAGCTGCCTGAATAGACTGAGATGCTGGGGATGCAGGATTCTAAATTGTTTTAAAGATGATGCTAATAAAATACTCTGTTTAAAAATCACTAGGTCCTCGGGTTGTAGCTCAATGATAGACTGCTTGCCTAGCATATGTGAGGCCCTGAATTCAATCCTCAGCATTGCAAAAAGAAAGAGAGAGAGAGAGAGAGAGAGAGAGAGAGAGAGAGAGAGAGATATTCTGGGGTTAGATCTGCATTTTTTTTAATATTTATTTTTTAGTTGTAGTTGGACACAATACCTTTATTTCACTTATTTATTTTTATGTGGTGCTGAGGATCAAACCCAGGTCTCACACGTGCAAGGCAATCGCTCTACCGCTGAGCCACAACCCCAGCCCTGGATCTGCATTTTTAACAGACTATATAAAATATTCTTACAGAAGTAGCCTGTAGATCAGAGTTTTTGAAAGACATTAAAACATGATTCATGGCTGGATGTGGCAGTGCATGCCTATAAGCATATATTTGAGGCCAGCTGCGCAACTTAATCTCTGTCTCAAAATTTAAAAGGGCTGGGAGGTCAGGCACAGGGACACACACCTTAATCCCAGTGGCTCGCGAGACTGAGGAAGGAGAATTGCAAATTCAAAGCCAGCCTCAGCAACTTAGTGAGGCTCTAAACAACTTAGCAAGCCTGTAAGCAACGTAGCAAGACCCCGTCTCTAAACGAAATATAAAAAGGGCTGGGGATGAGGCTCAATGATAGATAGAGTGCCCTGAGTTCAATCCCTAGTAAAAGAAAAGGAGAAGAAAAGAAATAGGAAGAAAAGGAAGGACAGAAGAAATTTATTAAGGAAGGAATTTCTCCCTATTCGGGCAATGCTAAAGAGAAATGTAAAACAAAAACTCATTTCTAACCTAGGATTTCTCCAATAGGTTTCCAGGAGAAACACAGAAGTTCTCCTGGATGTACACCATCAGCCTGAAGTCTTCCACGACAAGAAAACAGCTAATTCATCTTACCTTTCAGAGTAACTTTCTTTATGCCAAGTCATAGTGGAAAACAGTGGAAAGAAACGCCTTTCAGACCTCACAGATTTAAATGTCTCTAAGAATAACTTCACCTTTAACCTGTCCTTTTCAAGACCTCGAAAAGCGGTACATTTCATAGTGATTTATTACTGTGAAATTACCCAGTCATTTGCTTCTCAATGGGACTTGAGAGTTTTTCTTTTTTCTCTTTTCTTTTTTGGTTCTGGGGATTGGGGCACTTTACCTCTGAGTTATATTCCCAGCCCTTTTTATTTTGAGCCAGGGTCTCACTAAGTTCCTTAGGGCCTCCCTAAGTTGCTGAAGCTGGCCTCAAACTTGGGATCTTCCTGCCTCAGCCTCCCAAATGGCTGTGATTACAGGAGTATGCCATCACACCTTGTCAAGAGTTTTTCATTTAAATAAATTCTTTTGTAGTATCATTTAATAAAATTTTATGTATGAACCACTATCTTTATGTACCCTTTGCAGAAACACTAAATAATAGTTAATAATTATTCAGTACTTCACCAGGTGAGAAGTCTTTAAGTCCTTGATGTGTTCTGATTTATTAATCTTAGGAAGCACTTCACAAACTAGGTACCATTTTTTCCCATTTTACAGGTGAGGAAAATAAAGCTCAGAGAGGTTAAGTTTTCTGAATACACAACAGTTAAGTTGTAGTCAAGCACAGACCATTAACCCTGAAGCCCACGCTCTTACATAAAGTGAGGTACCCTGCAAAGAACAGCTGATAATAAAATTAACAGCTGATAATAAAAGCTGTTCTTTGCTGATAATAAAAGGGGAAACTGAGGCCAGCAACTGGTTTGACATTCTCCTCAGGATCCTCCAGATATTAAAAACTTGAGATAATTTACCTTTGAGGTCCATCTAACCCTAGTCTGGTTGAAATTTTAAAATTAAAACAGCTTCACCCCAGCAGACCCAAAGAGACTCCATGAATGCACAGTTTCCCACGGCGAAGCGTCAGAGGAAGAGACCACCAAGAGACTGACTCATGCAATTGCAGAAGGGGATTTATTGGGGATCCATTCCAGTGCGCTGGGGCTCTGTGCTCACTCAAGAAGGGAGAGCAGCCCAGAGCCCAGAGCAGGGGCTGAGCACTGCTTAAGTACACTTTTTGGGGAGGGCGGAGGCTTTGCATACATCAGGACAAATCATCATGAGGCGCGGGAAAATCAAACAACAATTCTTAAACTTGATTAGTACATTCATTGGCGGGAACAGGTCGGGCAGGGGTGATTGGTCACTCCTAAGCGGGGTACACATTCAAACTGATTGGTTCGGGCCCTGTATGCCTACGTGACAAGCTGCACAGGGCCCTAGGTTATTAATCAACTAAATGGCCAGTAGGGCGTTGTCTTAACTGCCTCAGGAATTTCAGGTTCTGGGTGTAGCAGAGGAACTTAACAATACCTAGCCCTTCACTTTTTAACTCAGGCCTTGCAGCTTAGGAACTTTACAATGCCCAGTCTTTTACATTTTAACTCAGGCTTTGCAGTTTAGAAGCAGCTTAGAAACTTTACCCTTTCAATCACGTCTGTACCATCTGCAAGATTTTGTCACATTCATGTAGCTCACAATCTAATTATACACTTAATATTCTCATTTAAATCATCTACTATGTTTCAAAAGGATTTCATAATATCTCTGAAGTCTATGGTTTGGTGTTCTGGTTGTATTTTTCCAAATACTTTTAAAAACAAACATATAGGGCCGGGGATGTGGCTCAAGTGGTAGTGTGCTCGCCTGGCATGCGCGAGGCGCTGGGTTCGATCCTCAGTACCACATAAAAATAAAATAAAGATGTTGTGTTCACCGAAAAACTAAAAAATAAATATTAAAAAATTCTCTCTCTCTCTCTCTCTTAAAAAAAAATATAGCCACTGAAACTTTAAAAACCATCATGGATCCCCTAAGATTATTTCTAATTATACTACTGACAATATATCGCAAAGTTAGGACACACTGAAATTAAAAATCTGTGGCTTCTAGAACTATGACAGAATAAGAGATCTTCGAGAAGGTCTTTATTGGAAACCAGTATTTATCTTTGCCAATAAAGACAAATCCAAGAACAAGTTCAACACAACCTTCTGTGACTTTTAAACTCCAACCAACTGCCATGAAGAATTCAGTGAAGTCACAAGGTACAGTTTTTGTGACCCTCAATGCATGGTTTGTGCTTGCATTAAGTGTAACACAGCATATTGTTTAGCAATTAGATCTTGTTAAAGTCTGTTGTCTCCTGAAGTTTGGAATCCTTTCTAATGGCCAAATACCTTGAGTTGACTGTGAAGGGCATCTTTCCACTGCTCAAAGGAGGGCAGGGTTTTAAGGTCACTACCAGAATGGGGACTAAATTACTGAACTGGAATCTCTAGAATCTGGTGAAAAGAAATTTATTTAAAAAAAAAAAAACAGCTTTGATCATAGTGTGTCCCCCCCACCCCAGTGACCAGAACATAAAGGAGAAAAGGCAGGAAGTATAGCCAAACTCTACTCACCCTTTGTCTCATCATCTATATAGAATGAAACTTATTCATAGTTCATGTTACCAGTTCCATGTTACCATGAAAAAACAGCCTCTATCTCAGAGCAAAGCCTGTCCAAGGAAGGGACATGGCCTTTGTCCTTGGAAAAACCCACAGAGCACTCCTAAGCACATTCCCATCCTGCTAAGTTGTTTATCTACAAATAACAGGAGAGATCTGCTGCCCCAGGTGTCCCTGACTCAGTCAGGCTAGGTGGGGACCCATAGCAGCCCCCTAGCAGCCACCAATCAGCATGAGACAGGGAAATACCTGGGATGCCAGATGACCCTCCCAGTGGTTTATGGTGGTTGATAACCTGTTGGGAAACCATGTAGTTCAGCACGTACACCCCTCTTGGCTCAAACCAATCAGTTCAAACGAATACCCCTTTTGTACTGACCAATCACCCCTACCCAACTTGTTCCCGCCAGTGAATGTGCTAATCATGTTTTAGAGTTGTTATTTGATTTTCCCGTGGTGTGTGATGATTTGCTAAAAGAGGCTATGATGTATGTGAAGTCCCTGCCTTCTCCAAAGAATGTATAAAACTGCTGCAAACCCTGGGCTCGGGGCCTCTCAGCGTCACCAGTTGCTGTGTGTGTGCGGAGGACAGAGCTAGCTCGCAATAAACACCTCTTTGCTGCTTGCATCGATCTTGGGTCTCTGGTGGTCTTTGGGGGTCCCGAATTCGAGCATAACAACCAGCCGTGAAGCCACAGTACATCCCCTGCTGGCCTCATGGGTAGTTTTAGGACGCACTGAGGAAGCAGGAGGGAGCTGTGCATGTTGGGGGGCGTGGGTGGACACTGTCACCTTTCATGTCACAAAATGCAGTAGACTCTAAAAATGGAGAAAGGAGCTCCACAAGCTTTTGGTTTCATCATTGATGCGACCATTTTCCTCTGTTCATCAAGGCAAATGACATCATAACACTGAAATCAATTTAGGCTAAAATTCACGTGAGGAAAGTAGACATAACCACTGATATTTCCATAATAAATTTAATCTTCATTCGGCCTTTTTACAAGACCACAGAATTCACTCCTTAAGCCAAAGTTTCACTCGCATATGTTAAAAACACATCTAGAAGAACAGTTAACTTTTAAAGTCAGCCCATCGGTCCTGTTAAAGGGTGGGCGAAAGGGGATTTAATGAGAGAACTCATCTGATAGGCCAGGACACAGGCAAAATAAGAGCTTGAGGATTTCAGAGAGATGTTTTTAAAATCTATGAAAAGATCACATGACGTGATGGGCAGTTTTATTACCTTTACCTACAGTGCTCAGATGCCAAGTACAGCCCACAGATGTGGGTTTTTTCTACCTGCATAGGCTTTTGAAAAATTGATTTCCCTGCTGCATTTAACAATTGGAGGATTTCATATAAAAGTGTGGGTTTCCAACCACACTAAAAGCGTAATTTCTGGCAACACTATGCCCACCTTCCAGCATGTCATCAATAGGTGGAAATACCCTATAAGGGTTCAATTTTACCCATTTCCCCAATATGTCACCAACCCAGATCTGCAAGTATTTGGATTTTCACCCCCTGCGGGGGACCCAGGACCTAATGCGCAGCTGGTAAAGGAATCAACAGCAGATTCTTCTGTTAGTATTGGAGCCAGCGTTAACACTTGCCACCTTCCCTCCTGAAGGCAGGTGGCATTTGCAAACAATGTGACAATAAGGTCTTCAGGCTCTTTGATGTTTCCAGACACCTCTACAACTCTTCGCATTAGGAGCCAACTCGGAAGCTTTCTCTCTCTCCAGAGTTTCTGAGAGGCTCTTCATGTGCAAGTCAGTCGGATACACATACAAATGTGCAACTATAAATGTAGAGGCACAAGATATATCCCATCTTCAAATTCTTTAATTCAACTTAAATGCGGGTAGCACCTGGAAGGAAAGTGACCACAACACTCGGAGCGACCACTGCTTTATTGCAGCAGCGCAAAAGAGAGAGAGAGAGAGAAGAAAGAGAGACCAAGGGAGAGTGAAAGCAAGAGAGGGAGACAGAGAGAGCAAGAGCAAGAGAGAGGGGCCCGGCAGGAGGGAGTTTTTTATACCCATATCTAATGGGGTCTCTGGGTCTGCAAGCTGCCTTGTTGGTGTACAGTGATTGGATCATACAGTAGTTGCTAAGGGTGTCATCTTCTATCTTCAGGCAGATGGGGCAGGGGTCAGATGTGGGCTTCCGTTGCACCAGACGGGTGGGGGTTGGTCAGCCTTGAGTGGGGTTGAGTGTTCAGACTTGATGCAAACAGATGATAAAGGACCAGACAGAGGGGGTTTGAGTGCATGGGTTACCCTGCAGCTAACATTCATTCAGCCTGCCTTGCAGACAACTTAGTTCAGCCTTTCCTGCATCTAACAGCACCAAGCCCTGATCACCACACACAGTATCACTGTGACGAAGTGAGAATTATCGAGCATAAGGGCAGCACTCAGGGAAGACGCAAAGGACCAGCCTCCTCCCAGGGTCCTCCACAGACATCAGAGGGAAAAGTCTTCTGTCCCAGAGCAGGCTGGGCTTTTGCTCCTATCTCAGGTCCTGGTAACCATCCCACTCCATCAGGGTCAATGACGCCACAGGGCACCAGCTGGGAATTAACGAGTGGCCATGGTCTGTTTGGCACTGTGAGCCAAATTAAGTAAATCGGGCATGAGTACAGGGAAGAGGGAGAAGATATTGGAAATCTATGACCTAGTGGCTGCTGGAAAGAATACATGAAAAGGCAATTTGCAGAAGGCGCATGGGTGAAGGAAATGTCTGGAAGGATGCACACCAGGTGTCAACATGGACTCTCTGGGTGGGAGGCAGGGAGCCCTAAGAATGAAAAGCTGTCACCTTACACAGTCTGCTCCACTTACTTATGTTTTCTAAACTGAGCAGGGATTGCTTTCATAATTATAAAAACTTCCTTTCCTTTTCTTTTTTTCTTCTTTCTTTGGTACTGGGGATTGAGCCCAGGAACACTTTACCACTGAGCTACATCCTCAGCACCCCTTTCCCCCACTTTTGGTTGTAGACAGGGTCTTGCTAAGTTGCTGAAAGGCCTACCAAGTTGCCAGGTTGGCCTCAAACTTGCGATCCTCCTGCCCTAGCCTCCCAATTTGCTGTATTACAGGCATGTGCCACTGCACCTGGTTATTAAAACTCTTAAAATAGAATATTTAAAATGTTAAATATAAAACATTTTTATAAAATATGTTATGCATAGAAATACACTTAGGCAGAGAAAAAAACTTATCTGTGGGTGGAAAAACTAAAAGTAATTATTTTCTTTTCAAAATTGTTCATATCATCCAAAATTTCTACTTCTATAATCTGAGAAAAAAATAATAAACTTTAACAGGAAATTTTGAGATGAATCTCATAGTATCTTAATACCACCTCTCACCTCCTCCTTTCAATTCCAAAAATTTAACTGAAACAATTTGATTTTTAGTCTCTGCCTCCCTGATTTTCTATATCCTATAGCACTCAATAACAAATGTGATTAAGTCACAGCTACCTATCTTATGACAACATCTGTTGTGACCAACAAATGACAACATGTCAAACAGCATCCCAGTGTTAGGATGCTCAGAAGTAAACCTTTCCAGGTGGCTGGTTCCTAACTGTAACATTTATCAAGCTCCCCTGTGCCCCCAGTGTCCACACCCACTATGTTCTGAAGTCCTGTCACTCAAAACAAACATCCTAAGATGACTACAGACCATTTAGGGAGAGGGCAAATCCCCCGAGGGGGTCCATGTTGTGCTCTCCCCAAGTATGCACTATGGAAACTTCCCAAGTCTTTATCTGGGTACATTCTGGGTAAAGAGCATATATGGGTTGGGCTGGGGATATGGCTCTGGAGTAGAGCACTTGCCTGGTATATGTGAGGCCCTGGGTTCATTCCCCAACACACACATACACACACACACTCACACTCGAAAGAAAAATAGCCATACAACAAATTTGCTGAGCTCCAGATAATGTGGCTGATGGATGTGCTACACTCACTCCTGAAATCTACTACAGAGTGTAAGAGTTAATTTTATGTCACATGAAATGGTCCCTGAGGTGCCTCGATATTTGGTTGACCATTATTCTGGGTGTATCTTTGGGGGTTTCTGGAAGAGATTAGGATTTCAATGTGTTGCCTGAGTAAAGCCGCCCCAGTGTGGACCGCACCATCCAATCCACCCAGGGCCTGAACAGACCAGGAGATGGAGGCAGGGAGCTCGCCCCAACGGCTTGAGCCGAAAGACAGAGTTGGGCTTCCACTCTGTTGCCTGTGACAACACAGAGGCCGAGAAACACACGGCACAAACGTAAGGGGACAAATGGATGAGACCAGCATGACTCATGGTGGAACGAGGTTAAGAGAATGATTCTATAAAACGAGCCCAGGGACTGGCTCCACACGTGCCTTCTTCGCCAAAATGCAATCTGCCTGCAGCCCCGCGTGGCCTGAGGGGACAGAAACGTCACCATCCTCAACAAACTGGGGCAGCGGTGGAAGGCCTGACAGTGTGGGTATGAGGATGGGGGTTAGTAGAGGAGGGCTGGTTATCAAAGAAGAGACAGGGGGTTGCCAACAGCTAACCCTCCAGGCCACACTTCCCAGCACAGCCACTGCCCTGGGCTGCTCCTTGCTCCCTAGGCACAGGGGCAGAAAAGAAAAGGCAAGGGGCGGGCTCCCCACGGGCACCCAGCTCAGGCCCACTCCTCTCCAGGGGGATCTGCTACCTCAGTCTCTTCCTTAAATAAAACGTGCTTTCTGCACTTGCCTCGGTGTTTCTCTGCGGCTTAATCCTCAACACTGGAGGAAGCAGGGCCCTTTCCTGACCTCCGAGGCCGGGGCCACGAAGACGCAACATGAGGGTTGTCTGGTCGGAGCGGGGCCCGCGGTCAATGACGACCCTCCCACAGATCCAAAAGGGCAAGAGAAAAAGGACCCCAGCTGCCCAGTGCCCACGCCTGGCCTCCGGGGCGGGGAGTGACGAGCCCTGGGCAGGGGTACGTGGCCCTTCCACCCGTCCCTGATTTAGATCTCGATCAAACGACCGTGATAGCGGCGAGTGAGGCTCCGCAGAGGCCACGGTCCTGGAGGAACAGGAATGACCAAGTCCAAGTCACCTGTGCCCGGCCGCGCCTTCAGCCTGGGGCAGGGAACGAATCACCCGAACTCTTGGCCCTTCCCCCTGGGGGTCCGAGTCCTGCGGGGCCCGATGATGGGCGACCTCCCAGCCGCCCAGGTGTCCCTCCCTCTGTTGGGGCAGCTCCTCCTCCTACCTCCCAGCACGGGAGCCCGGGGGAGACGCTGGTCAGGCCCCGCCGGGAAGCACCCCGGCTGCGCCCAGCTTCCAAAGAGCCCTGACACGCCCCCAAGGACACCGCAGGTCTGGGCGCCGCCCTCTTCAGAGTTTCCCACTGGAGCTGAGGAGGAAAAGGGGATGTTTCCCCCGTGTCGAGAAGGGACCAGAATGTGGCGCTCCCGTGGGAGGGACCACGCGGGATCCAGGTTCTTTTGGTTGGGCACCTTTTTGGACAACTGGATCAGGGTCGGTTCCGGCTGTCCGCCCTGGTGGACGGGGACTTCAAGGGAAGATTTTCTGAGCTCACCCTGCCCCCTCCCGAGTCTGGAGCAGGAGGAAGAACAGGATTGGGGCAAATGTGCAGTACCTTCACGACCTGCGGGCCCAGCTGGGGACCACGGACAGGTGCTGCCTTCAGCCTCACTTTCCTTGAGAGTCAGAGGGATTCAGGCACCTTCCAGGGCCTTGGTGAACCAGGGAAACCCTCAGTGCCTGATCGCTTCTCCCATTTCCTCACCGACACCAGGCAAATTCTCCAGGTCTTTCCTGCAGCATCCCTTCTGAGGCAGCCCTCGCAGTAGAGGTGAGGACAACGCGTGGTGTTTGTCTTACATATGCTCCGCCCACAAGTCCCCATCTAACAAAGTTGCAGGTAACTCTCTATTTCCCTCAAAATAACATAGAACTGCTGAGAGCTATAGCCAAGTAGGAATGACGCATGGCATTTTGGGTTGAAAGGTGACCTTGCTCAGGGATTAGGGTGGCTCCGGGATTAGGGTGGATCCTGTTGGGAATAGGGCAGCTCCAGGATTAGGGCGGATCCTGCTGGGATTAAGGTTTATCCTGCTGCCTCAGGCGCCTGCTCCTTTGGAGTTCCCGTTGAGTTCTCGAGGGTTCTGAGAGGATTGGTGCGTGGAGCTGGATAGAGGCAGTGTGTTTCCTGGAAGTGTGTGTAGAGTGTGGGTGAGAGTTCGGGAATAAAGAGTTGCTGTTTGAATCTACAAGGCTTTGTGGTGGCTCAGTTATTTTGTGCTCAGACAGACTGTGGGATAGAACAAATCTGGGGAAAATTTTTTTAGAGACCTACTTGAAAAGTTGCATACTAGATGGGCACGGTGGTGCAAGTCTGTCATCCCAGCAGCTCGGGAGGTTGAGGCAGGATTGCAAGTTCAAAGCCATCCTCAGAAACTTAGGGAGACCCTGTCTCTTTTTTTAAAAAAGTAAAAAAGGACTGGAGATGTGGTTCAGTGGTTAAGCACCCCTTGGTTAAATCCCTGGTACAAAGAAAAAAATTTTGCACAGTAATTTATTGATCCTACTATATACAGATATTGGGCAAGTGCTTTATAAATCTAATATTATGCTCCTAAGAGGTGCATATTATTTTACAAATGAGGACAAAGAAACAGATATTCTTAACTGTCTTACACAAGTGAAGAGCTAAGAAGTTGCATCGTTAATAATTACAATAATATGTAAGTTAAGCACGTCTCATACACCAGACATTATTTTGTGTCCGTATCTTAAATAAAAATATAAATGTGGGGGTAGATGTGAGTGCTCATCTTGAGACACCAGAGTCATGCTGCTCTCAAAAATTCAGACATCCCTGTTTGTAAAGCACTCATAATTTTTTTACCCACTGAATGTGAACTCTCCCTCCTCCAAACCCTCAGAGCATTTCTTGGTCTTTCTTGTGGGATTTCTCGTATTTTGACTTAGAGTGCAGTTACTGGAGGCCTCCTCCTCTCAGCCCTTGTGGAATTGAAAGCCTTGGTTAAAAAGTAGATCTGGGGCTGGGGTTGTGGCTCAGAGGTAGCCAGCTTGTCTAGCATGTGTAAGGCTCGGGGTTCAAACCTCAGCACCACATAAAAATAAATACAAATAAATATATTGTGTCCATCTACGACCAAAGCAACAACAACAAGAAAGTAGATCTGGTTGCTGGGTAAAAGACCCCTTCAAATGACAATGCTAAAACAAGGGCAGGTTTGTTTCCCCCTCCCATCCTGGTGCAGTTGCAGAGTGTGGGGCTGGAGAGAGACTCTGCTCCACAGTGTCATGCAGGGATCGAAGGACCTTCTGTCTGTGCCTCTGCCATCCCCAGAGGGCTCCCTTCATCTGGCTACAGTGGCTCAACACCTTGACTACCATCCAGCCAGTAAGAAGGGGCAAAGTTAACAAGGGGAGGGCAAGCCCCTGCTTTCAAAGACAGAACCAAGTTAAAAATTCCTTTACTACTGAGGTTACAATGGCCAATCATATATGACAGAGTGCTCAACATCACTAATCCTCAGGGAAATGCAAGTCACAACCACAAAGGGACACCATTGTACCCCAGAAAGAACGGCTATTATCTCAAAGACAAAAGATAACAACTGCTGGGGAGAATGAAGAGAAAGGAATTTTTGCACACTGATGGTGGGAATGTAAATTAGTACAGCCATTATGGAAATGCTGGGAGCCATTAGCCAAGTAGGTATGACAATTTCCTTGCCAGCGTACCCCATGTTGCTTAGTGGAAGGACTCAGTGGAAATAGGACATTTTGCAGTGACATTGCATGTAAGGTGACCTTCAAGGACCAGGGCGGATCCGGTTTTAGGGTGTTACCAGGGATGTTCCGGAAACTGAATAGGAGAGGAAGTTGCCTGAGGAGGGTCCCCAGGCTCTCCCTTCCTGCCTTTCCAGCATGCCCTTGGGAAGACAATCCGGGTTTAGGGTGGTTCCAAGTTTAAGATTATTCCTGCTGGGAATAGGGCGTATCCTGCTGCCTAAGTTCCCCTTGAGTTCTCACGGGATTCAGACAGTATGTTTTGGGAGACAGAAGCCCAGTGGGGGTGGATTTGGGCAGAGAACGTGGATTTCCCCAGAACGTGATTGTAGACAGCTGGTGTGAGTTCAGGAATAAAGAGTTGCTGTTTGAATCTACAAGCTGTGTGGTGGCTCGTGATTTTGTGCCCAGCCAGACTGCGGCATGGAAAGCAGTATGGAGGCACCTCAAAAAATTGAAAATAGAGCTACCTTGTGATCCAGCAATCCCAAATCAATACTCAAAGAGACATTGGCACTCACATTTATTGCAACACTGTTCACAATAGCCAAGCAAAGGAAAACACATGTCCATCAGTTGATGAGTGAGTAAAAAAAATGTGGTCCATCTGGGGACATGGCTCAGAGGTAGAATACTTATTTTGCATGCACAAGGCCCTGGATTTGATTCCCAGGACTGTGCATGCACACATGTGCACGCGCGTGTGCACACACACACACACACACAGAAGACAATGTGGTACACATACACAATGGAATACTATTCTGCCATTAAAAAGAAAAGAATGAAATCCTTTATGACAACATGGATGAAACTGGAGATCATTATGTTAAGGGAAATAAGCCAGGCATAGAAAGACAAGTACTTCATAATCTCATGCATATATGAATTCTAAAAAAAGTTCATCTCATAGAGTTTAGAATAGAATGGTAGTTGCCATTGACTGAGGAGAGAAGAGAGGGAGAGCTAGGGGAAGATGATAAATAAAAATGTTTATTAAAAATATTTAATTACTAATAATGAGAGGGAGAACATAGAATAAAAACAATTAGTCTGGATGAAACTGGAGAATATCATGCTAAGTGAAATAAGCCAGTCCCAAAAAACCAAAGGCAGAGTGTTCTCACTGGTATGTGGATGCTAAGCCACAACAGGGAGGGGAAAATTAGAAGTTCACTGGACCAGACAAAGGGGAATGAAGGGAAGGGAGCAGGGATGGGAATAGAAAAGACAGTAGAATGAATCGGACATCATTTTACTGTCCATACATGACCAATGTAGCTCCACATCATATACAACCACAATAATGGGATCCTAATTGGAACCAGTCATACTTATTCTATGTATGTGCACTATGCCAAAGTACACCCTACTGTCATGTATATCTTGAAAGAACAAATAAAAATGTAAAAACAATTAGTCATGTCAAGTGGCCATGTCTTAGGAAATGTACTCAAAACAATGTTATATGCATGCAGTACAGTCTTTCTTCATTCAACAGATACATGTATAAAATGCCACCATGCATCAGTTAATGAGCTAATTGTTGGAAAACCAATGTAAAGTTTTTATGATTAATGGGTAAATAAATGAAGCAGCCCCTTTTTTGGAATAGCATTCTGGAGGTAAAACCATGAAAATTTCAGGAAGTCAAATAATTTAAAATAGGAACACAAGTAATTTCTTCCCATAGAAGGTCGTAGATAAAAACAGACATATTTAAAGCTGAATTTCCTGTGGCTTACTTAAAATATGGAAAATCAATTATAAAGCAAACAAACAGCCCTGATTTATCAGGCTATACTGCCACTAGCAAAATATATTGCAGAGTCTCAGTCCTGAATTTTTACTATAATGACTTTTTCTGTATTTGACTGTGAAACATATTTTTATTTTTTCCCAGTACCAAAGAAAACAAAACAAATTGTCACTTACTGCATTTAGATAAATATATGGGTCTAAAATTGAATTCTTTTCATGTCTGCTATAAGATAAACATTCAAGGGATTTAATCTGGGAGAGGAGCCAAAAGTCCAACTCTAATTTATTATTATTTTTAAATTATATATAAGCCACAGCACAGAGCCTTTAATAATAATGTCAGCTGAAATGCCCCGGAATGCATGACTGTTTCAACCACAGACATCACCAGCTCCGCTTTTCTCATTTCCCAAATTCCATTAAGATTTATTCCATCTTCCCAGATGTGACATCACCCCCTGCAGCTCCCCACTATAAAAAGTCCAAAAAATGATTTGCACTTAGCCTTTAACTAAAATGCCAATAGCAATGTGAAGAGTCATATTAAAGAGTAAACATTTTAAAGTGAAATGTTGAGATGATGTTGAGTTTCTCACTGAATTAAAATTAAGTTGTATTTAATCAGAATGAAGTTGGGCTTCAGGTTTCAAAGAGACAGAGACAAGTGAGGAATTTGTATTTTCCTCCCCCGTGTTCCTGGCTCATGTTGTCTTTCTCTGCTATGAACATTGCTCCTAAGAACCCTGACTTAATTTCTGCCCTCTCCTTGGCTTATCTAAAAGGAATAACGGATTCCCAGGAACCAAATAAGACTTATCTATCTAGGGGAGACAGAGTTCCTTATAAACAATTTTGCAATTCTTATATTATATAACAATTAGATAGACATTTATTTAGCAAATATAAAGTATAATGTGTCTGGCCCATACCTAATAGTTACTATTTGTTTAGGAGTTACTGTTTAGGAGTTACTATAATTAAGGCACAATTCTAAGTCCTCTGAATACTGAAACTCATTGGTCCATTAAAAATATTTAGGGAGCTGGGCATGGTGGCACACACCTACAACCCCAGTGGCTCAGAAGGCTGAGGCAGGAGGAGCACAAATTCAAAGCCAGCCTCAGCATTTTAGCAAGGCTCTAAGCAATTTAGTGAGACCTGTCTCAAAATAAATAATAAAAAGGGCTGGGGCTGTGACTCAGTTGCTAAGCACCCTTGGGTTCAATTCCTGGTACCAATAAATAAATAAATAAGAAAGGAAGGGACGGAGGGAGGGAGGAAGGAAGGAAGAAAGGAAGGAAGGAAAAAAACAGGTACAGAGGCATATGCCTGTAATCCCAGCAATTTGGGAGGCAGAGACAGGAGGATTGAAGGTTTAAGGCCAGCCTCAGCACCTTAGTAAGATCTTATCTCAAAAATTAAAATTAAAAAATAGGGATGTAGCTCAGTGGTAAACTGCCCCTGAGTTCAATCCCCAGTTTTAAAATTAAAATAAATAAATAAAAATATTTATGGATCATTAACTATATGTGTATCCATTCTGCATGTATTTATACAGCAACAAATATGCACCAGGCATCATGCTGAGTTTGCATAAGCCCCTGCTTTTATGAATCTGTGGACGACTAGGGAAGGAAGACAACCAAACACTTGTTCTCAGTACTGTAACCCGTATAAAGTCTGGGTCCCCATGGTTCAATATCCCAGCAGTGTCACAGTTAAGGAAGCACAATTCAACAAACCAAAGTATTTACTATATAGCTCAGATCTCTGTCAAGGTCCTAAAAAATAAGGAAGCATCAAGAAACCGTCACAAACGGGGGAGATTGGGGAGATGTGAAAACTAAATGCCAGCAAGGCCCAGTGTTACTCACCTGAAATCCCAGCAACTCAGGAGGCTGAGGCAGGAGGATCATGAGTTCAAGGCCAGCCTCAGCAATTTAGCAAGACCCTTAGCAACTTAGTAAGACCCTATCTCAAAACATAAAACTAAAAATAAAAAAGAACCAGGGATGTAACTCAGTGGTAATGCACCTTTGTGTTCAATTCCCAGTCCAGAAAAAGAAAGAAAAAGAAAACTAAATGCAATGGAGTGTGCTGGATTGGATCCTAGAACAGAAAGAGAATATTAATGGGGAAAATGGTAAATTCAATTAAAGTCTGGAGTTTGTTTACTGAACTGAATAATATCAGTTTCTTGGTTTTAACAAATATATAGCAGTACTGTGAGGTATACAGAAACCCTCTGGACAATCTTTTTTTTTTTTTTTGGAGATGGGCTTTTGTGGATCCCATGTGGGAGTGGGCTCACCTTGTTCTTGTCTTTCTTTTCTTTTTTTTTTTTTTTGTTCTTTTTTTTTATTGGTTGTTCAAAACATTACAAAGCTCATGACATATCATCTTTCATACATTTGATTCAAGTGAATTATGAACTCCCATTTTTACCCCAAATACAAATTGCAGAATCACATCAGTTACACATTCACATTTTTACATAATGCCATATTAGTGACTGTTGTATTCTGCTACCTTTCCTATCCCCTACTATCCCCCCTCCCCTCCCCTCCCATCTTCCCTCTCTACCTCATCTGCTGTTGTTCAGTTCTCTCCCTTGTTTCCCCCTTTCCCCTCACAACCTCTTATATGTGATTTTGTATAACATTGAGGGTTTCCTTCCATTTCCATGCAATTTTCCTTCTCTCTCCCTTTCCCTCCCACCTCTCATCTCTGTTTAATGTTAATCTTTTCCTCATGCTCTTCCTCCCTGCTCAGTTCTTAGTTGCTCTCCTTAAATCAAAGAAGACATTTGGCATTTGTTTTTTAAAGATTGGCTAGCTTCACTTAGCATAATCTGCTCTAATGCCATCCATTTCCCTGCAAATTCCATGATTTTGTCATTTTTTTAGCTCTGCGTAATACTCCATTGTGTATAAATGCCACAATTTTTTTATCCATTCATCTATTGAAGGGCATCTAGGTTGGTTCCACAGTCTAGCTATTGTGAATTGTGCTGCTATAATCATTGATGTGGCAGTATCCCTATAATACGCTCTTTTAAGGTCCTCAGGGAATAGTCCGAGAAGGGCGATAGCTGGGTCAAATGGTGATTCCATTCCCACCTTTCCCAGGAATCTCCATACTGCTTTCCAAATTGGCCGCACCAATTTGCAGTCCCACCAGCAATGTACAAGTGTACCCTTTTCCCCACATCCTCGCCAGCACTTGTTGTTGTTTGACTTCATAATGGCTGCCAATCTTACTGGAGTGCCAATCTTACTGGAGTGGGTGGTTTTGATTTGCATTTCTCTGACTGCTAGAGATGGTGAGCATTTCTTCATGTACTTATTGATTGATTGTATGTCCTCCTCTGAGAAGTGTCTGTTCAGGTCCTTGGCCCATTTGTTGATTGGGTTATTTGTTATCTTATTGTTTCATTTTTTGAGTTCTTTGTATACTCTGGAAATTAGGGCTCTATCTGAAGTGTGAGGAGTAAAAATTTGTTCCCAGGATGTAGGCTCCCTATTTACTTCTCTTATTGTTTCTCTTGCTGAGAAAAAACTTTTTAGTTTAAGTAAGTCCCATTTGTTTATTCTTGTTATTAACTCTTGGGCTATGGGCGTCCTATTAAAGAATTTGGAGCCCGACCCCACAATATGTAGATCGGAGCCAACTTTTTCTTCTATCAGGCGCAGAGTCTCTGATTTGATATCAAGTTTTTTGATCCATTTTGAGTTAACTTTTGTGCATGGTGAGAGAAAGGGGTTCAGCTTCATTTTGTTGCATATGGATTTCCAGTTTTCCCAGCACCATTTGTTGAAGATGCTATCCTTCTTCCATTGCATGCTTTTAGCCCCTTTATCAAATATAAGAAAGTTGTAATTTTGTGGATTGGTGTCTGTGTCCTCTATTCTGTACCATTGGTCTACCTGCCTGTTTTGGTACCAGTACCATGTTGTTTTTGTTACTATTGCTCTGTAGTACAGTTTGAAATCTGGTATCGCTATACCTCCAGATTCACACTTCCTGCTTAGAATTGCTTTTGCTATTCTGGGTCTTTTGTTTCTCCACATGAATTTCATGATTGCTTTATCTATTTCTACAAGAAATGCTGTTGGGATTTTGATTGGCATTGCATTGAATCTGTAAAGAACTTTTGGTAATATCGCCATTTTGATGATGTTAGTTCTGCCTATCCATGAACAGGGTGTATTTTTCCATCTTCTAAGATCTTCTATTTCTCTCTTTAGGGTTCTGTAGTTTTCATTGTATAAATCTTTCACCTCTTTGTTAGGTTAATTCCCAAGTATTTTTTTTTTTTGAGGATATTGTGAATGGGGTGGTTTTCCTCATTTCCATTTCAGAAGTTTTGTTGCTGATATACAGGAATGCCTTTGATTTATGTGTGTTGATTTTATATCCTGCCACTTTGTTGAATTCATTTATTAGTTCTAGTAGTTTCTTTGTAGACCCTTTTGGATCTTCTAGGTATAGAATCATGTCATCAGCAAATAGTGATAATTTAAGTTCTTCTTTTCCTATTTTTATGCCTTTCATTTCTTTTGTCTGTCTAATTGCTCTGGCTAGTATTTCAAGAACTAAATTGAATAGAAGTGGTGAGAGAGGGCATCCCTGTCTTGTTCCAGATTTTAGAGGGAATGCCTTCAGTTTTTCTCCATTTAGAATGATACTAGCCTGAGGCTTAGCATATATAGCTTTTACAATGTTGAGGTAAGTTCCTGTTATCCCTAGTTTTTCTAGTGTTTTGAACATAAAGGGATGCTGTACTTTGTCGAATGCTTTTTCTGCATCTATCAAGATGATCATATGGTTCTTATCTTTAAGTCTATTGATGTGGTGAATAACATTTATTGATTTCCGTATATTGAACCAGCCTTGCATCCCAGGGATGAATCCTACTTGATCATGGTGCACAATTTTTTTGATATGCTTCTGTATTCGATTTGCCAGGATTTTATTGAGAATTTTTGCATCTAACTTCATTAGAGATATTGGTCTATAGTTTTCTTTCTTTGAAGTGTCTTTGTCTGGTTTCGGGATCAGAGTGATGTTGGCCTCATAGAATGAATTTGGAAGAGCTCCTTCTTTTTCTATTTCTTGAAATAGCTTGAAAAGTATTGGTATTAATTCTTCTTTGAAGGTTTTGTAAAACTCCGCTGTATACCCATCTGGTCCAGGGCTTTTCTTGGTTGGTAGTCTTTTGAGGGCTTCTTCTATTTCTTCCTTTGTTATTGGTCTATTTAAATTTTGTGTGTCTTCCTGACTCAATCTGGGCAGATCATATGACTTAAGAAATTTATCAACATCTTCACTATCTTCTATTTTATTGGAATATAGGGTTTCAAAATACTTTCTAATTATCTTCTGTATTTCTGTAGTGTCTGTTGTGATATTGCCTTTTTCATCCCGTATGTTAGTAATTTGGGTTCTCTCTCTTCTTCTCTTCGTTAGCATGGCTAAGGGTCTGTCGATCTTATTTATTTTTTCAAAGAACCAACTTTTAGTTTTATCAATTTTTTCAATGGTTTTTTTGTTTCAATTTCGTTGATTCCGCTCTATAAAATAATTTAATTATTTATTAAATTTATTAATTTATTAAAATAATTTAATTATTTCTTGTCTTCTACTACATTTGCTGTTGTTTTGCTCTTCCTTTTCTAGGGTTTTGAGATGAAGTGTGAGTTCATTTATTTGTTGGTTTTTTCTTTTTTTTGAGGAATGAACTCCAGGAAATGAATTTCCCTCTTAAAACTGCTTTTATTGTGTCCCATAGATTCCGGTATGTTGTGTCTGTATTGTCATTTATCTCTAAGAATTTTTTTATTTCCTCCTTTATGTCTTCTGTAACCCATTGATCATTCAGTAACATATTGTTCATTTTCCAGGTGATGCAGGATTTTTCCTTCCTTCTTTTATCATTGATTCCCAGTTTCATTCCATTATGATCAGATATGGTGCATGGTATTATCTCCACGCCTTTATATTTACTAAGAGTTGCCCTATGGCATAATATATAGTCTATCTTTGAGTAGGATCCATGTGCTGCTGAGAAGAATGTGTATCCACTTAATGATGGTTGATATATTCTATATATGTCGGTTAAGTCTAGGTTATTGATTGTGTTATTGAGTTCTATAGTTTCTTTATTCACCTTTTGTCTAGAGGATCTGTCTAATGGCGAGAGCGGTGTGTTGAAGTCACCCATAATTATTGTGTTGTGGTCTATTTGACTCTTGAACTTGAGGAGAGTTTGTTTTATGAACGTTGCAGCACCATTGTTTGGTGCATGCAAATTGATAATTGTTATGTCTTGTTGGTGGATGGTTCCTTTTAACAGTATATAGTGTCCTTCTTTATCCCTTTTGATTAACTTAGGTTTGAAGTTGATTTTATTCGATATGAGTATGGCCACTCCTGCTTGCTTCCGAGGGCCATGTGAGTGGTATGATTTTTCCTAACCTTTCACCTTCAGCCTGTGTATGTCTTTTCGTATCATATGAGTCTCCTGAAGGCAGCATATTGTTGGATTTGTTTTTTTAATCCAGGTTACTAGCCTGTGTCTCTTGATTGGTGAATTTAAGCCATTAACATTTAAGGTTACAAATGAAATATGGTTTGTACTTCCAGTCATGTTTATTTATTTATTTATTTTAGTTTGGCTAGTTTTTCCTCTTTGGTTATTTTTCTCCCCCTTTACTGAGATACCTCCCACTGTTAGTTTTGGGCACTATTTTTCAATTCCTCTTCTTGTAGTATTTTGCTCAAAATGCTTTGCAGTGCTGGTTTTCTGGCTGCGAATTCTTTTAGCTTTTGTTTATCGTGAAATATTTTAATTTCATTGTCAAATCTGAAGCTTAATTTTGCTGGATACAGTATTCTTGGTTGGAATCCATTATTTTTCAGCGTTTGAAATACGTTGTTCCAGGATCTTCTCGCTTTCAAAGTCTGTGATGAAAAATCAGTCATTAACCTAATTGGTTTTCCCCTGAATGTAATCTGCCTCCTTTCTCTCGTAGCTTTTAATATTCTCTCCTTGTTCTGTATGTTGGCTATCTTCATAATTATATGTCTTGGAGTTGGTCTATTACGGTTTTGAATGTTTGGGGTCCTGTAGGCTTCCAGGATTTGGCAATCCATTCCATCTTTCATGTCTGGGAAGTTTTCTAGGATTATTTCATTTAATAGGTTGTCCATTCCTTTGGTTTGAACCTCTATACTTCTTCTATCCCAATGACTCTCAAATTTGGTTTTTTTATGACATCCCATATCTCTTGGATAGATTGCTTGTGAGATTTAAGCATCCTTTCTGTGTTGACTATATTCTTTTCAAGTTGATAAACTTTGTCTTCATTATCTGATGTTCTGACTTCTACTTGATCTAGTCTATTTGTAATATTCTCGTTAGAGTTTTTAATCTGGTTTATGGTTTCTTGCATTTCTAGGATTACTGTTTGTTTTTTTTTTTTTAAATCTCTATCTCCTGGTAAAGCTCGTTCTTTGCCATTTGAATTTGTTTGTTTAATTCATTTTCAAAATATACTTTCATTGCTTGGACTTGCTGTCTCATGTCTTCTCTAATATTCCGTTCCATCTGAGTTAGGTATGCCTTGATTTCTTTCCCTGTCCATGTTTCTGATGCTTCTAGGTCCTCCTGTAGATTTAAATTGTCCTGCATTGTTTATACTCCTTTTTTCCCTTGTTTTTTCATGTTGTTCATGTTACTTTCCAGCTCTGTTTGACTGCTTTGTAACTGCTTTCTCCTATACATTTGTTTTGGCTTTGTATATCTCTGTTGTCTCTCCTTTGTGGTGGGAGATTATGTCTAGAAATGTTGGGCTTTATTGTACTTTAAAGCTGATTCATTCAATTCATAAAAGGCTTCTGGATCCTGTATGCATATAGTGATTTGTTGTTTGTTTTTAGGACTATATGTTTAGGTTAGGTGCTATGATGGTAGGAGGGTTAGTATGTCTTGGCTACTTTAGAAGATTGCTCTACTGAAGGGGGATACTAACAGGCGATTGGATCAGGGTGTTGGTAGTAGCTAGGTATTTAGGAGCCCTATAGACAGCCTTGAAACATTCACCTATTTGCATTTAGACAATTACACGTAATGGAAGACGTAATGCTTGGGATGAAAGTTGGGGGGTAGGGGAAGGAAGGTGCTCTTGAAAAGAAAGAAGGAGTGAGAGATAGATAGATTAGAGGAGAATGAAAAGAACAATAAAACTTGAAACGGGAAAGAAAGAGAGAAGGAAAAGGGGAGAAAAGAACAGAGAGAGAAGAAAAAGAAAAAATTAAAGTCTTAGAGATCCATTTTCTTCTCTTCCAGTAGGCGGAGCTGTGCCCTCGGGCGGAGCTTCTGCCCTCTACCTGCCCATAGCAATCCCTGTAAGGCGGCTCCTGGTAGTCTCTCAATCTTGTCAGTCCAGAGCCGTTTCACTTCTCCGGCCCCTCCACCCCTTCCTCCTGTCAGCCGGCCAGCCAGGTCCTGTTCACCGGAAGCGGTTCCCCAAAGATCTAGTTACACTTGCAGCCCCACCGCGCGTCCCATTTAAGCCCCAGTGCTGTGGTAAACTGGCGGCTAAGACCTTGGGAGTCGCCGCTGATGATATGGGGGGTTGGGGATCGGGAATCCCCTCTGCTTCCCTACAGACACGCCCCCGGAGAGATCCCTGAGGTTTCCTGGCTGCTTGTATCTGGATGGGGTGGGAGTCACACACCTGCTAAAGTGGATTCCACTGGGAAGGAATTCCGTCGGCCGAACTCTGGTGACATCACCTCTCTGCTATGGCGGGGCCCCAGGCTCCTTGCTGGAGTGTCCGAAGGGAGGGGTGGGACTGGTCCGTCCCCGGTTGGCCTCAGCTCCCGGCTCTCTATTTCATGAAGGCTTGGCTAAAGACCTCTTCCTGCCAAGCTGCGTCTCGGAGGCTAGCCGCCCAGTCACGGTGGCTGCAGGCGGGCGGCCGCGCCGCAGCGCGCAGACAGCAGCTGGCGGGTCTGGACCTCTGCGTCTCGTGGCAGGGATTCACTCATCTGGGGCAAACTGTCACCTCCAATAGTCCTAGTAACTCCCGGCCGGTCTCTCTTCAGTGGAATTTTGCTAGGAGATTCTCCGCAGGTAGAATCTAAGCGTATCTATGCGTCTCTCTGACCCCATCACTGAGGGGGTACTGAAAGCGCTGCCTCTCCGCCCGCTGCCATGTTGGATCTCTCCTCTGGACAATCTTTTTAACCTTTCTGTAAACCTAAACTTACTCCAAAATATGGAGTACATTTTAAAAAAAAATAGCTCATATCATTATTTGAATTCTCGAAAACCCACAATGAGGGCTGGGGTCATAACTCAGTGGCAGAGCACTTGCCTAGTAAGTGTGGTACTGAGTTTAATCCTTAGTCAACATAAAAATAAAATAAAGGTATTTTGTCCATCTATGGCCCACCAAATGCCGCAGTCTGGCTGGGCACAAATAACCGAGCTGCCACTTGTAGATTCAAACAGGAACTCCTTTATTGCCCGAACTCCACCCGCACTCCACGGGCACTCCCCGGAACTCCCTCACCCTTCACCAGGCTCCAGAACCCCGTGAGAACTCCACAGGAACTCCAAAGTCGCAGGCGCCCGAGGCAGCAGGAACTGCCCTATTATCGGAGCCCCCCTATTGCCAGAGCCGCCCTGTTGCCAGACAGCAGGGATCTATATACAATTGAATCACAGCAATTATACACAGCTTAACTTAATTATCATCATCTTAATGGCTCACCTCTCAACCATTACTTCTGGCAAAATGCCAGGGGCCATTCCAACTGTGGTTGTGGCTCTCAACAGGCTTGGTTATTTGTGCCCAGCCAGACTGTGGCAATCTACAACTAAAATTCTTTTAAAAACCCACAGTGTTATCTAAACACAGTCCATAGTAACATTTATGAAAGTCTTGAGCTGTGGTTTAGTTCTTAAATTAATTATCTGTGGCTGCATGTCAAACTAACCCCAAACTTGGTAGCTGAAAATGTCAAAGGTTTCTTCTCTGACACCATGTCCAAAGGCCCAGGGACTGGAGTGGCTGAGCTAAGTGAGCCTATCTCCAGGTCTCAGGAAACCACAATCCAGTTGCAGACATCTGAAGCTTCCCCTTCTATAATTTACCTATTCACATAACTTCTCCTAATTTCCTCATGTGTCTCCTGTTTTGTTTTCCCACGCTGATTTCAGATGTTTTTCTCTGCATTCTAGAAACTAATTTTTTTTTTCAATCATGTATGTTACAAACACATCTCACAAGCTGTCACCTATTAATTGGCTCTGATGATGGTGTTTGCCTTCCAACAGCAGCCAGAAACAGGACTTGTTAATGTATTCAAATCTATTTTTTATTATGTATGTACTTTAAGGATCCCGTTGTGTTTGTCAGCTGTGCATCACTGTAACAAAATACCTGAGAGAATCAACTTAATAAGCAAAAAGGCTTATTTGAGCTCACAGTTTCAGAGGTTTCAGTTCATGGTCACTGGGCCCTGTGGCTTTGGGTCTGGTGCAGCATAGTACATTGTGGTGGGAGCATATGGTAGAGGAGGCCCCTTTGCCTCATGGCAATCAGGAGGCAAAGAGAGAGGAAGAAGCAGAGGCCCCAATATTGCCTTCCAGGGACACTTTCCATGACAAAACTACCTCCTATGAGGCCCCACCTCCTGAAGGTTCCGTTGTCTCCCAGTAGCATTGACTGAGGTCAAAGCCTTTGACACATGGGCCCTTGGGAGACATTTAAGATCCAACCAGCTGGGAGTGTGACTCAGTGGTAGAGCACTTGCCGAGAATGCACCAGGCCCTGGATTTGATCTCCAGCACCACTGGAAAAAAAAAAAAAGAATAATAATAACTAAGTTTCAGGGCAAGGCTTGTAGCTAAGTGGTAAATTGCTTGCCTGCATGCATAAGGCCCCGAGATCAATCCCCAACACCACCAGAAAATAAATAAATAAAAATGCAAATTGTAGCACTTATTAATGAATACTTCCCCACCCAAGCTCAAAAAGAATAATCTACATTTTTTCCATTGTGCTTTCTCTGTAAATTTCAGTCTTTCATCCACCAGAAGTTGACTTTTGGATATAGAATGAGATGAGGACCCCACTGTATTTTTCTGCCAGATGATGACTCAATTTTCACAAGATTATTTACTAAATATTCCACCATTCCCCCATCTCTAGAAACTGCCAGGTTCCATCTCAGAGAAACCCTATGTCTAGAATCCTGCTACTCCCCTAGAACTGTTGGACTTACAATATTTGTCAGGATCTGATAGCATGAGTCTCCTTTCTTTTCCTAAAAAATGTTTCTTGGTTATTCATGAAGCTTTATTCATCCGTCTCATTTGTAGAATTCATTTATTAAGTCCTCTAAATATACTTCTAAAGTTTTAATTGAAGTTGCATTGAATTTGTAGACTAATTAGGTGAGAATCAACAGTGTTTTAATGTTGTCTTCTTATCCATGGTTCTTCACTTATTTACATCTTACTTTATACCCTTTAATAGAGTTTCAAAATTATTCTTCATAAAGGTCTTGAGACTTTTTATTATTATAATTTCTAGAAAATTTATAGGTTTGTGGGATGTGGGCTTTTTTGCCGTTTTAATTGGTTCCTGATTGTCTCTCACATTTATGAATTATTTCTAGAGTGAAAGGGATAATGAATATTGACTTTGTACCCCCAAAGCTTGCTGAGCTTTTAATTCTCATTAGTTCTAATGCTTTGTTTATTCTCTTCAGTTTACTATGTAAATTCTCATGCCATCTATAAATAATGACAATTTTGTCTCTTCAGTTCAAAATAACTGGGGCTTAAAGACAGAAATTCATTTGTGTCACATAGAAAAGTCAGGCTGGAGGAAATTCAGTTGACACATAGCTCTGCCGCCATCCAGGACCCAGGCCAGTCCACCGACCTGGCCCCTCACCCTCATGTTCAAGAGGTCACTTGTCATAATGTCCATATTCCCCGCAGCAGGACATCAGAAGCTTCATTTATAGCTCCTCTCCTATTGTCAACCTGCTCCCCAAAACCTAATTTGAGATGTTGAAAATCAACTATCAATTACTTATTTTACTTCACTATTTCGGGAATTTCTGCTTTTACCATTATATATATTTTTTCTTTCTTTCTTTCTTTTTTTTTTTTTTGTACCTGAGATCAAACTCAGGGGCACTCAACCACTGAGCCACATCCCCAGCCCTATTTTTTATTTTTTTTTATTTAGACACAGGGTCTCACTGAGTTGCTTAGTGCCTCGCCATTGCTGAGGCTGGCTTTTTTTTTTTTTTTTAGTTGGACACAATATCTTTATTTTATTTATTGATTGATTGATATTTATGTGGTGCTGAGGATCGAACCCAGAGCCTCACACATGTAGGTGAGCACTCTACCTCTGAGCCACAGCCCTAGCCCACGGAGGCTGGCTTTGAACTCGCAATCCTCCTGCCTCAGCCTCTAGAACCACTTGGATTACAGACGTGCACCACCGTATTTGAATTCACTCAATTTTCTATCTCCCAGGCACTTAAATTGAGAACAGAGCCCATGTGTTTTCTATATTTCTTGTTTCTAATTGTATTCAAACCACAAACTGTCCCCTGGTATAGTTTGAGTGGCAGTGAGTAAACTCCCCCTGGATTGGCACTCGGTCCCCTTGTGGCAGGAAGCTTCTCACTTGGCTCTGGGGATCCCTGCTTCCTGGGACTCTGTCCTTATGTAATCCCCTGCCCTTGAGTGAGGGCTTGTCCTACAGACTTGCTTCTAGACTAGGACACAGGGGATGGAGTCCCTTCTGAATAAGCCACAAAAGACTCTGAAGTCCTTCTGGTCATGCTCCCTCTCTTGCCCACTCAGATGGAGAGTTGACATAGGAGAGGAGTCCACCGAGCAGACAGCCTCTGGCCAGCCACCTGCAAGGATCTGACATCTGCCAACGGCCTGAGCAAACCTGGAGAAAGAGCCTTCCCCAAGTAAGCCCTAAAATGACTGCAACCTCAGTCCACAACTTGACCTTGAGCCAGGGCACATAGCTGAGCTGCACTGAATTCCTGATCCACTCAAACTGTGAGATAAATAAACGTTGTGTCCTCTGCCAGGGAGTTTGGGATCATCTGTTACACAGCCATAGATGATGTATATACCCCTCCAGCGTCTTTAACCCAGGAATTATTTAGTGGTCTGGAATTCTTTCATTAGTCTTCTGGGTTCGTTTTTTTCTTACCACTGTGACAAATCACAAGCTTAGTGGCTTTAAAACAACCCAAATTTATTACCCAAGGGTTCTGGCTTTTAGCTGAGGACACAGCTTCTAGAGGCCACCTGCCTTCTTAGGCCCAGAGGCCTCTTCCTCCTTCTTCAAAGCCAGCAATGGCCGGAGTGTCTTTCTCAGGTGGCATCCCTGGCCACCCTTGCGTAGCCACGTGTCCTACCTGTGGAGGAGGCTCTCTGCTCTTGAGGTCCCTTGTGGTGAGACTGGGCACACCTGTGTAATCCAGGCAACCCTCACCTTCTCAACCTTGACCTTCATCTTCCGCAAAGCCACTTTTGCCACATAAGGTAACAGATTCACAGGTTCTGCAGACTCCTTTGGAGGGCCCTGTTCTTCCTACCACATACTGACCCTGATTTATGATTTTCTTATGTTTCCAACACAACACATAGTTTATATGAAGTCATTTCTTTCAAATTCATAGATATTTTCTTTGTAGCACCATAACAAATAATTTTGTGCTCTTTCTTCATGTATGCAAAAGAATACAATCTGTTTCTTTTTTTATTTATTTTTCACTTTTAAGTGGACACAACATCTTTATTTTATTTTATTTTTTTATGTGGTGCTGAGGATCGAATCTAGCGCCCCGCACATGCCAGGCGAGCGCGTTACCACTTGAGCCACATCCCCAGCCCTTCAATCTGCTTCTTCAAGGTAAAGTTAAATGTATCTAATTTGAATATAATCAATGTTATTAAACACTCCTGTGTCCTTTGGGGTTTTTTTTTGCTTGATTTGTCCATTTTTAATACATACTAAAATTCCCAATTGAAATTCTTGATTTTTCTGTCTCTTGTCTTAATTTTATCACAAATGCATGCCCGTAATCCCAACAACTCGGGAGGCTGAGGCAAGAGGATTGCAAGTTTGAGACCAGCCTCAGCAACTGGTGAGGTCCTAAGCAACTGAGCGACACTGTGTCTCAAAGTAAGAAATTACAAAAGGGGATGTGGCTTAGTGATAAAGCGCCCCTGGATTCAATTCCCAGTACCAAACACAAAAAGCAAACAAACAGCTTTATAAATTTCAACATCTGATGCGAGGGTGTACGTCAAGGTCGGCACACCCCTTGGTCTGTCATTCCTCACTCAGCATACAGCACCTTGCTTTGTCTTCAGTTGTGCTATTTTGCCATAAATGTTTTGTCTGGTAGCAAGCTGCTAAAGTTTGGTTTTTAGGGGTTTTTTTTTGCTTTCTACTTGCTGGGTACATCTTTTCCTCTCTTCCTTGTCCATCTTCCTCTCCTTCTGTTTTAAGTATGACTTGGTAGATGCTGAACTGGGGCCTCAGGCTCAGCTGCTTAGCACAGCAGAGAGTCTCTGACATTCAACAGCTACCTTCCTCCCAGGCCACCTGCTCCTCCGATGCCCAGCTGTTCCCAAGCTCACCGTGGTTCTCTTAAGGCTGACCACTGTCTGGCTAGTGATTGCTCTTGGTAGACAGGACAGCCACTAGGCCCTACCCAGTGCTTCTCCAGGTGAGTCTGGGGTGGAGAGACGAATCCTCCACCCAGGCTTTCTGGGCTCGAGGGCCTCCGCCTGGGGACCCTCTGCAGTGTTAGTGGTGAAGGTTCTGCTTTCCCAGAGATGGCGCCCAATCAATGTGTATCCGTTTCCCTGCTTCTTGGCCTGCTGATTTCCAACCTGCATAGACTGAGCTCTGTCAGCCTCCCTGCTCTTGTCTGGGATCAGAAGTCATCAGCTTCCTTGGCCAAAAGATAAATTCTGAATGGCCTGTAACAGGGATTTGGTTTTTTTTACAAGAAATTGTACAACTGTTCATTGCCTAAGAGTCAAATTCATTTAGACTTGGAGCCTCGCCTAGGGTCAGGCCAGCGGGAAACACAGGAGCCCTTTCCATCTTTGTTTTCAATAGTTGGTATGTTCACATGGCTCAAAAATAAAAGTGTTACTGTGAGATCTATCTCCCACCTCCATCTATAATCACCCATGTTGGTTTCTTACTCACCTTTCCGAAGTTTCATTCCACACACAACAAGCATAAGGATGTCTTAGAGATGTATGAGCCTCCATATCATTCATTCTCATTCCCTCTCTCTCTCTCTGTGTGTCTCTCCCTCCCTCTCTCCCTCCCCCAACCCTCTCCAAATCTACTCAGCATTTTGCCTTTGTTATTTCACTTTAAATTCTGGTAGCTCTTTCTCAACCAAGCAGTTGATCATTCTTTTCTACAGCTACGTGGGATCCCATGGCATGGAGGACTGCCGTTTATCTAACCATCTCCCTTTGATAGACGTTGAGGGCATGCACAGTCTTCGGCCATTAGAGACAGCACTGCGTTGAGTAAAAGAGAGTTAAAATAATGGGGGGGTGCTTTGAGGGGACAAGTCGAGGCATTTAATTTTCAGAGTGTTTCCCTGTAATTTCTTTCCTCTGCTCCGTTTCTTCCTGCTGCATTTTTATTCTCCTGGGAGCCAAATGTTGATGCTTTATTGCAGTTTGCACATTGTTCAGGGTCATTTTAGTGGTTGGAATTACGCCATAAAATAGAAAAATGTACATTGGTGGAAGTCCTGAAAGTTAACAATAATAGCTACAAATCTCCTGTTTGCTGGGTGCCTTCTATAGCCCCAAGCACAGAGCCAGTCTACTGTGGGGACTTGCAAGCTCAACACAGAGGATCAGCCAAGACACCTCCTTGCTGTCACTACAGCCTAAGAGGCACAAGGAGTGACAGACCACTCCTTGCACAGCTACTGAGACTACAAAAGGTTGAGAGAACTTTTCTTCATTGCTCTGTAGTTTTCAAAATCCCATGGGGTATACATCCAAAAGAATTGAAAGCGAGGACATTCATACAATCACCAAGGAATGGTAGCAACCTAGATGTCCATGGACCAATGAATGGACTGACAGAATGTGGATATATACGATGGAATAATCCACCTGGAGGACGTTATCTAGATGAAATAAGCCAGGCACAGAAGGACATGCTGGCACTCACCTGAGGACCTGCGTATATGAGGTGCCCTCAGTAGTCACATTCACAGAGATGAGGGGCAGTGGGGGTGCGAGTGTTGTCTAAGGAATGGAGTGTAAGATGTGTGAGATGAAGAGTGCTCTGGCTTAATGCCACTGAACTTGTCACTTAGAAATAGTTATTTTGGTAAATTTTACATTATGGTAGTCTTTCTGTTTAAGCAGAGCCCTGCTCTGATCAAATCATTTCCCCCAATGATCCATTTTTCCACTATAAGTGAAGAGAAGCGCATAGGAAAGATCTCCTCATGAGGATGATGTTAGTGAAAATCAGAGTTCACAGAATCAATCAAGCCCACTGGGCTCCTCACCTCCTCCCACTGGGTCCTTGGAAAGTGCTGCAAGGTCAACCTCTGCACATCCAGGAGGAACCACTGAAAACTGTTGGCACCAACACGAAGGAAGGATAAGGCAGACGGACATACACTGAGGGTCAATCAGCCCTTCCCAGGTATTAACAATAACCAACCGCAATTGTTAAAAACAAAATTCACAACAGGCCAAGCTACAAAATACTACAAAGAAGCTATAAAAATCTACTGGAGAAATATAAACAGGATAGGCTAATATCTTTGATATTAGGAGAAATGTATTTTTCCACTTTTATGCAGTGTATTACATTATAATTTAAACTAAATAAATATGCATTTACAGGCTGGGATTGTGGCTCAGTGGTGGAGCGCTTGCCTAACATGCTTGAGGCACTGAGTTTGATCCTCAGTACCACATAAATGTAAAATAAAGATATTGTGTCTACTTAAAACTAAAAAATAAATATTAAAAATAAATAAATATGCATTTACAAGAAAAGCAAAATGAATCAGAGTAAAATACCTAGTGTGTATAGATGTAAATAATTATTAAAATATATAATTCACATGAAAATATAAAAATCTATATATGAAAAAAATTTACTACCCAAGAAATAGTAGTCAGTTTAATGAGCAGTTGAATTAGGAATAAAGATTCAATTAATGAAAATTGTTAGGAAAGAATTTTCTGATAAATAAAATGGTAAATTTTATGCATCCTTGTTTTTAAAAGGCAGAAAAAGGTATAAATCTTATATTTGGTCTGAGTAGTAAACTTTTATTATCAGGAAAAAAATCCTTTAACCATCCAGGTGGTTTATTTGATCCTATTTCTCTAGCTCTTTGGAAACTTTTCAAACTTAGTGTTTACTTCTTCCTTTGAAGGGTGAAGTTGGCCAACTCTTGTACATACCAAAGAGATTAATTTTTAAGCTCTCTCCTCTGATATAAAATGTACACCATTTCTTCTCCTTTCATGTTCAGCTCCCACTGGAGCAAACCAAGCACTAAGATTTTGGAGAAGTCTCAACTATTATTAAGGAAGAAATAAGTGGCTGCTGATCAGCCTGAAGGAATGGGTGGAGGAGATTTGAAAGCAAACCAACCCATGAGTGGGCTTCTCTATGTCAACCACTTTCAATTCATGAGCTCATTTAAATCTCCGAGCAATCCTAAAGAGCAAGTAAAGGTTGTAATCTTTGTTGTACAATTTGGGGCACTAAAGCTTTGAGAGGTGAGGGAGCTGGTCCAAGATGGCATGGTGAGTACATGGTGGATCAAGGACTTGGACAAATACGGCAGTCTGTGCTTTCCTGCAGCCTCAGCCACCTCCCTACATCACCTCCAAGCCTGCAGTGATACCGTGCAACAGGAGATATGCCAGGGCAGTTGAGGTATGCACTCTGGTGTTTCTCCCCTTGGATTGTGGACAAAAATACCCCAAGACCACCAGCTCTACTGAGGGCAAAAGCTGGTCACTGGGTAAAATTCTGCATCATGAAAGCTGACCCTTGACATATGTTCCCCACCGGAGACTCAACTGGTGGGAACTCCAAAGGCAAGCTGTGGAAGCAGTTCTGAAATTTCATGGCAAAGGTGCTTGTCCATTGTATCAATCTGTTTTCTGTCGCCAATAGCACAATACCATAGACTGAGTGATTTATAATGAAGAGGTTGATTTTGGCTCATGGGTCTGTCCAATGTTGAGGGCCACATCTGATAATGGTCCTGCTGGCAGAATCCCAAGGCCATACAGGGTATCACATGCAGGATTCAGGAAATTGTGTGTGTGTGTGTGTGTGTGCACATGTGCACACACAAACGTGCACTGGTCTCTCTTCTTATAAAGCCACCAGGCTCAAAAAAGGCTGACCCAGATGACCTTATCTAATCAAAGTCCCCATCTTATTTTTAACACCAGTCAGATTAAGCATCCATCTTCTTAATGCCTCACAATGGGAATTAAATTTCAATCTATGAACCTCTCAGGAACACAGTCAAATCATAACTAAGACATAGCACCATTTAGGCGAAGGTCTATTTAGAAAAAGACATTATTGTCAAGTAGTGACTTTAGCAATTTTGAAGTCACCCAGGATTTTACCATCATGGGTCTTAATGTCTGCTTTTCTTTGCATTTATCCAGCTTGTTTAGTGCTTCACCAGTTTTGGACAGTCCTCATTACCTCTTCAACTACTGCTCCTGCCCTGTTCTCTGTCCTCTGCTCTCAAGGTCTCCAGTTACACTCTTTCCTGTGTTTTCTGTCCTTTTCCTCTCTGTGCTTCAGTTTCTTTCTTTCTGACCTGCCTTCCAATTCACCATTTCTCTCTTCAACTCTGCCTTTTTTGTTGTGAAACCCATTGTTGAATTCTTAGGTTCTGTTATTATATTTTCCAATTCTAGAATTACTATTGAGTTCTTTTTTATATCTTCAGTTCTTTAGAAGTCTCTACATTGTCATCTAATTTCTTGATAATATTAATCAACTACTTTTAAGACTCCATCTAATAATTCCAACACCAGGATCTGTTTGTTTACCATGTTGTCTTTTTTTTTGGTTTTCAGTTACATACATTAGACATTGTGGATGAAAAACTGTGCAGACAACTTGAAGTTCTGGGTGATACAATCTTCCTCCCAAAAGGATTTGTTTTGCTCCTTGCAGGTGGCTTGGAGTAGGTTAAATCTCCTTGAAACAATCAAGGATGAAGCTGATTTAAGTCTGAGCCTCAATCTTTGGGAGGGTTGCTCTACTACTGTCAGAAGTTCAAACTGGAATTCCAGGGTACTTAACCAGAGTCCTTCCTCCTTGGTATACCCTAAAATATAATTTTTTTGTCCCCTCAGTCCCATAGGTAAGCCAGAACCTCTACAATCACCTTTTCCACCTCTCAGTCATCACTTTCTGCCTTGGCCAATCACTTTGCCGTCCTCCCTTCTTGTTCTGGATCTTGGCCCCTCATGTCTTCACTTCCTTGGTGGGTCTCTTTTGCTATTAAATAGATTTTTTTTCTGTATGCTTTATTTTCTAGGAGGAGGGCTGGTATACAATAAGCTAGTATACCAGTTTACCCATCCAACTGAATTGGATGGGTAAATAGCCAAGAAGGAGACAAGACTCCCTAGCAAGAGAAACACTGGGTGGACTATTCAGATCTCTCCCTTCTCCTTTCAGATGCATAATTTAGATTTAAGGGCTTCTAAGAGGTAAATTAAAGATCTGAACAGGTTTGTGGGGAAAATAATACCTATAGCCAATAATTAGATTTTCTGAAAATAAATTTTTATGTTCAGGGGAAATTTTCATTTTAAAGTAAGAATAAATAAATGAAATGCCACAGACACTGCAAAAAGAATTAAAATATTACTAATGCTAGCTACAGGAGTCAGCCCAAATACTAAAATCAGACATATGCATCTGAACAAAAACAAATAAACACAATGCAAATCATACACAAGGCATAAACAAGATAATTCAAAACTTTCCAAAACAGAGTCTTTCTCAGATTGGCTCAGAAATGGCCACTGAGTTACATGACCATATATGTGAGCCATATTTGAATGGCACCCCCTGGCCAAACCAGTTTGTATATTTGGAAGCAAGGTGCAACTTTGTAATGAACTCTCTCCTTCTGGCTGAATCGGACTTGAAAGCTCCAATAAATGGACTAGAGGGCTGCTGAGTTCTAGTAGAGAATGCCTTACAGAAGTCACTCACTTCCCGTAACTGACTCTTCTTCCTCCTCCTCCATCTTCTTGTCTGGTTCTTTAGGATTCATATTTTACTGAAAAATAGATCACTTTTATTGCCTAGCTGGGTTGCTAAGGTCTAAACCTACATTTAACATACTTTTGGTGGACACTGGTGCTGCCACTCAGGGACCAAACCCCTCATGAGCTTCAGAGGGGATGTGACAAGCCCTGGACAATATCCATCCAATAAAGTCCCATTTCCTTAGCAATTTCTGTTTCATTCGCCTCAGAGAAATTTCATACATTCTGTGGTTACATTTCAAACCTGACTCAAACGTTCACAGAGCTTCCTCTAAAAAGAGGTTCATCAAAGGGTGAACACCTCTATCTTCCATCCATAGACACACGCACACACACAAAAATCAAATAATAGAGGGCTAAGTAAAAATAGAATTCATGGGACATCATTATACAAAGTACATGTATGAAGACTTAATTGGGTGTCAACATACTTTATATACAAACAGAGATATAAAAATAGTGGTATATATGTGTACTAAGAGTTGTAATGCAAAAAAAACCACAAAGTACATGTATAAAGGCATAAATTGGCATGAACATATTTTATATAAAAAGATATGAAAAAATGTGCTCTGTGCAATAAGAATTGTAATGCAAAAAAATAATTTTATGAAAGTTTTTTTTTTTGGTTGTTGTTTTGTTTTGTTTGTTTTTTAGCAACAAAAAAATTTCAAGATCTTGGAACTAGAAAAAGCAAGTTCCAGGGGTTGAGGATGTGGCTCAAACGGTAGTGCGCTCCCCTGGCATACGTGCGGCCCAGGTTCGATCCTCAACACCACATACAAACAACTATGTTGTGTCCACCGAAAACTAAAAAAATAAATAAATAAATATTAAAATTCTCTCTCTCTCTAAAAAAAAAAGGAAAGAAAAAAAAGAAAAAGCAAGTTCCAAACATCATATAATGTGATTCCATTTTTATAAGAAAAAAATGCAAAAAGAGAGGATAGAATATATTTTATTTTTATTTTCTCAATAATACTTCTTTGCATTTTCCAAATTTTTTTAATCCAACAGGCTACCAGAGACTGTTTTGTATCTACCTATTTTAGGGCCTCTCAGAGTTATCAATAATCAATAATAGATTTCCAAAGAGAAACAAAACAGTGCCACAGAAAGAGGACTGGGCCTAGGATAGGAGGCTCACACAGAAGTTCCAGCTTCCCACTTATTCCTGACTCACTGTGGACAAGTATCACAGCTTCTAGAAGCCTCAGTGCTCTCATCTGTAAGATGGAGATCATCCAAGGATGTGAAGTAATACAACATTTATTAGCTTGATTTGGCAATCCACAATGGGTGCAAGATCAAAACATCAGATTTTACACCATAAATATGCACGATTTTTATTTGTCAGTTTAAAATGAGAAAAATACGTGGAAAAAATAAATTAAAAATGAAAAAAAATTTTAAATGAAAAATATGAAAAAATGGAGCTCATCATCCCTGTCCAGCTTTCCTCCTTTAATGAACATTTAGAGCAAATGAAATAAAGTCTCTAAAGCCATCTGCAAAGCAGACATGCAGTTCAAGAAAAGGAAGACTCCATCACTACTAAAGATGTTCTGCAAGCTCATGTGCAGCTGTGACTCCTGCTCCCAAGGGTCAAGGCTCAGAATTTTAAATCAGATAAAACCTTCATCCTCACCATGCAGCTGCTCCCCCACACGTGATTGTGAGAACCTGCAAGAGGACCCAAGAAGGAGAGCGAGACAGGCATGTAGTAACAGAGAGAAAACAAGATGTTCACAAAAACCATCAAAGTGAAGACACAACTTCCCCGGGGGAGCACATGATCAACAGAGACGAGAGGCAGACAAAGGCAAAAACAGGCTGTGTCCACCTAGGAGGGACGGGATCCTCTGTTTCAGATGTATACAATCTCCTCTCCCTTCCAAATGTACTGAAACGAAATGCTGATGAACGTGCTGCGAGACGTGTTCCCTGAGAAACACTCGTAAGTGAAACTTGGAATTTCATCTCATTTTAAAATTTCTGCTCTTTACTCTGTCCACAATTCTACCACTTCATCTTTATGTGATGCTGGACAGGCCATACCACTTTTCTGACCTGTTCCCTGTCTGTAGGTTGGCCCTGTACCACTCCTTCGCTGCAAACATGGGAGTGAGGTATGAAGTAACTCATCAGTTTTAGATTCAAGTTGGATACCAATGAACTTGCCCCTGGGAGCCTGGACTCCAGTGTTGTCATGATCTACAACGTGACCACACCTGCTCCCCTCTCAGATCGCCTGTGACTGGTGAGGACGACTCTGGAGCCCCACTCCAGTCCAATTACATGCTGGGCCTCTCTGTTGTCTCAGACCTGTCGGTTTACATACAGGTGACCCACCTGTTATTTCTACAGTGAAAATGCTGCTTCTGTACAGAGTGCTGACTTCATATAACTGTACTGCCAGCCTGCCACCAATAGATAGAGGGTCACTTGATTTTCTAGTAACAGAATGATCTGATCCATCTATGAGTTTTTATTGTCTGATTAAGATACCTGTTACCAAGACTAGAAATTTAGACTAATAATTCAGCATATATTCATCTCTGTTTTTTTTTTAAGATTATTTCTAAAAATGTGATTACTGAGTTAATAGGTACAGACCATTACATTATACATTATTACACCAAACTGTTTTCTGGAAAAAACATACCACGGCGCTGGAGTTGTGGCCCAGTGGTAGAGTGCTTGCCTAGCATGCATGAGGCACTGGGTTCAATCCTCAGCACCACATAATAATAAAAAAATAAAGATATCGTGTCCACCTAAAACTAAAAAAATAAATATTAAAAAAACCATACAAATTAATTTCCCTACTAGCAATGTGAGTTTAATATGCCCATCTTTTTCATTAGTAGCTAAGCCAGGTGTGTGCTCAGGAGGCTGGGGAAGGAGATCACTTTGGCCCAAGGGTTAGAGAATAGCCTGGCAACATAGGGAGATCCTGTCTCAAAGTCGGGAAGGTGGAATCATAGTTTTAAAAAAAACACCTCTTCAGATTTTAATTTACATTTTTGAGATAAGAGAATGAATATTTTCTTTCAAGGTTACTGGATTTTTTTTCTTATTTTTTAAGTTGTTAAAAAAAATGCATCATGACAAGAACGTGAAGAGAGCGCCTACAAAATGGGAGAAAATCTTTGCCACCTGCACTTGAAAAAATTAACATCAGAAAGACTAATAACCCAATCAATAAATGGACACAGGAACTAACAGGCACTTCACAGAAGAAGAAATGTGATCAGTTAACAAATATATGAAAAAATGTTCAACATCTCTAGCAATTAGAGAAATGCAAATTAAAACTACACTGAGATTTCATCTCACTCCAGCCAGAATGGCAATTATCAAGAATATCAGTAACAATCCAGGTGCAGTGGTACATGTCTGTAATTCTAGCAGCTCGAGGAGGCTGAGGCAGGATGATCACGAGTTCAAAGCCAGCCTAAGCAATTTAGCAAGGCCCTAAGCAACCTAGTGAGACCCTGTCTCTAAAATAAAATACAAAAAGGTCTGGGGATGTGCCTCAGTGGTTGAGTGCCCCTGAGTTCAATCCCTGGTACCAAAAAAAACAGGATATAAGTAACAATAAATGTTGGTGAGGATGTGGGGAAAAGGGTACACTTATACATTGCTGGTAGGACTGCAAATTGGTATAATCACTCTGGAAAGCAATATGGAGATTCCTCAGAAAACTTGGAATGGAACCACCACTTGACCCAGCTATCCCAATCCTTGGTATATACTCAAAAGACTTAAAATCAGCAACAATGACACAACCACATCAATGTTTATAACAGCTCAATTCACAATAGCTAAACTGTGGAACCAAACTGGGTGCCCTTCAACAGATGAATGGATAAAGAAACTGTGGTGTATATACTCAATGGAATATTACTCAGCCTTACAGAAAAATGAAATTGTGACATTTGCTGGTAATGGTTGGAGCTGGAGAATATTCTGCTAAATGAAATAAGTTGATCCCAAAAAACCAATGGCCAAATGTTTTCTCTGATATGTGATGCTAATTCACAAATGCAGGGAGCGGGGTTAGGAAAGAATAGAGATACTTTGGATTGGGAGGGGAGTTAAGGGAGAGAAGGGATATGGGGGGTAGGAAGGATAGAATGAACCCGACATATGTTGAGAGCCACAGCAGAAGGGGCCCCAGCAAACTTCCAGCTGCCAACAAACTTCCAGCTGCCGGCTGATGATTGGCTCACAGCGGCCCCAGCAACATCTAGCTGATTGGCTCCTCGGCCCCAGCAACATCTAGCTGATTGGCTCCTCTGCGGTGATGCTCATTGGACTGTTTCCCTGCCCTTTCAGACCACGGAGCTGCTCATTGGGGGACTTTTTGGCTCTGCCCACGTGACCCAGCCAATCGGCCTCAAGAGCAGGAGGATTGTGGGAGGTGGGGAGAAGCTTGTGGGGGAGAGACAGGCTTGTGGAAAGCCGGTGGTGGCAGTTGAGGCTCTGAGGGTTTTTCCTGAGAGGCTGTTTTGTTTGGCGTGTTTGGTTCTAAAAATAAAGTTAGTTTCTTTTGACAAGTGGCTCCTGATTGTGCCCAGCCAGACTGCGGCAGACATATGGTCCTATGTGCATATGATTACACAACTGGTGTGATTCTACATCATGTACAACCAGAAGAATAAGAAGTTGCACTCTGTTTGTGTGTGATGTGTCAAAATGCATTCTACTGTCATGTACGACTAATTAGAACAAATTTTAAAAAAGAAAGAACACCATGAGTATGTGTTCCAATCCTAAGACAAAGAAGAGCTGCTGCCCTAGAACTGAAACAAAATCTCTCCCACTTTCTCTCTCTCATACTCGGGATAGAACAGGCTGGAAGGTGCTGGGGTGGAGCTCGGAGGCAGAGCACCTTCCTGGCACGCACCAGGCCCTCGGTTCAATCCTCAGAGCGGAAAACCAAAAAAGCAAGCTGGAAGGAGACTTAAAGACCCAGCCAGACATGAACTGCAGGAAGTCCTAATACAAATAACAGAGAAGGGACACTTCAAAATAGGCAAATTAAGTCTCTCTAGGCAAAGCTATCATAGGTACAAAAGAAGCAAAAACAAATGTTTTGACACATGATAATTTGGAGAGGTTTAAATCTTTCCACAGACAAAACACTTTATAATAGGTTTTCATTCAGATGAACAAAGAGCATTAAATCCAAAATCCCTGAAGTGAATTGTACTTCCCACCAACAAGGCCACCTTCCCCAGATGGCAGTCCTATTCTAGACGGGCAGCTTCTTTCCTCAGCAACCACAGCCAACAGGGCATTGCACAAGTACTGGAGAGCGGGGGTGAAGGCGTTATTCATACTCCAGCTTACAATTCACAAGGGCCAAGGTGCGACTGTGACTAGACGCTTCCATGCTACGGTTCCCGTCCTGGTTGGGGAAGGGGGTGCAGGAGCACTGAGCTGCAGGTGCCAGGGAGGAGAGAGGAAAGGGTCCTCATTGTCCTTTTCTGACTCTGGCTGTTCCTCGAAGGACATGAATGAATAACTGGGCTCAGTTTCTGCAGAGGGAGCAGAAAGCAAGGCCAGGGGAGAGGCTGGGGAACAGGCAGCGAGGATGGAAATTCTGGGCCAAGGACATCAGCTCGTCCCCTCCCGTGGTATGGGGAGCTAGGACAGGCCTCCCAGGATAAGCTAGGAAGCAGAGGTGTCAGGATGGATGGAGCCAGAGGAAGCCCAGCTACCCAGGCTCAGCAAGCAGAGCAATGGACGTGAGAATAGAGAACCAACCCTCAACAGGGACCACAAAGCAGCTAGGGATGGGGACACAGGCTAGGGACACTTTCTATGCTCTTTAAGAATAGAACAACTGGGCTGGGGTTGTAGCTCAGTGGAAGAGCACTTGCCTAGCATGTGTAAGGCACTGGGTTCGATTCTCAGCACTATATACAAATAAAAAAAATTAAAAAGTCCATCGAAACTAAAAAAAAAAAAAAAAAAGAATAGAACAATTTGCTAGGCATGGTGGCACATGCCTGTATTCCCATCAACTCGGGAGGCTGAGGGCCTGGACCATGCTAGGCAGTCTACCACTAAGCTACACCCCAGTCCTGGGTCCTGTTTAAAATCATATTTGAAAACCTTCATTTTTATCCCATTAAAAAAAAAAAAAACTACTTGAGGCAACACAGCAAATTATAGTCCCCAACTCCTAACCTCTTCTTTCAAAGGTATCCTTTGAAACGTTTGCTTGTACAAAAAAAAAAAAAAAAAAAAATTCACTGCCTAGGTGTTTGCAAAAGAGAGGCAGGCAATTTGCAAGTATTTGAAAAGGCATCTTTTTAGCAGAGACTTCCCTTTATTCTCTGTTTTTTTTTTTTTTTTTTTTTTGATGTAAGCTCAGTTGATTCTCCCCTGCAATGACTGTGAAGCCCTGAGCAGGACAGCTAGTCTGCCTACTCTGAGCCTCAGTCCTCTCATCTGTAAACAGGGCAGATGCTACCTACCTCAGCTGGGCTTCTGTCACCATTACAGGAAGAAGCTTGGGCTTGCAGGGCCTGAAACAGTGGGCACCCAACAAACCCTCCCCAGCTCTGTTCCAGAGAGCAGCACTCAGAACAGCAGCAGCCTCATCCACCTGACACTGCTCAGAGTCAGAAGTGTTCTTCAGAATGGCTGAGCAACTTCTGACTGGCCAGTCGATGCTGGAGAGAAGCAGAGGCCTGGGAGAACGAGCTGGGCGTCAGTTTCGAGAGGCACAAACACCTTCCAGAGCTCCTTTCAACAGGAGTGAATGCCATCACATGGCCGCCAACGAGAAAGCACCACTGGAAATGCTTTTGAAATCGTTTAATGAAAAGTACACCTGACATTCTTCTTACAGCTCTTGCTGCACTTCATACGGAACTTCATTTCTTCAGTTGCTCCCGTGAGTGATGCCTCCCAACTCGTGTCTTTCCACAGGTGCACCTTCACCTGGCCACTGGACTCACCTTTTTAGGTACCAGACACCACCACCAAAGCTGGGAGAGCCGCACATGGGGATTCATTACCACCCTGTGCTTCTGAGTGTATGTACACATCCCTTAATAAGGTCTTAGAAATAAGTATTCTTCAAGGGATTGGGGGTGGCTCAGTAGCAGATTTCTTGCCTAGCACATGTGAGGCTCTGGGTTACACACACACATACACACACACACACACAGTCACACTTTAATACAAGAAATGAAAGAACACAGTGGGCCATTCCAAGTACACCAATTCCATATCCTTGAACCTTAGCTGCAGCTTACCACTGACTAATATGCGGCATTTTGACCACTATTTTATGGATTTTCTTGCTAACCCCTGATCTGTTTTATATGTTGCCCTACAAAATGTCCTATATGGAAAATCGCTGTGATCGTTTCATATTTACCCTAGTGGTACACATGTGGACTGCCCAAGCTCATTTCACTTGGTCTGAAGCATAAAGAAGAAAAATAAGCATTTTCTTCATCCTTTGATCCTTATTCCAAATGAGTCAAATTGGGGCACACTGACATTATCCAAAGGCATTTTGCAAGAGCCCAGATGAAGACAGGCAAATAATTATCACCATCCCTCACGTCCACCCATGCCAACACACGCCATGCCACCCGCCCTTCTAATGGCTGCACCTCTCCAGCCTTGCACACCCTGCACTCCTGCAGATCTCCAGGCTCTGCCGCTCCTCAGACAGCTCTGTGAGCAGAGGAAGGCTCTCTCTCTGTGGCAGTGCTCACTGCCAGAACCCTGGCCACCGCATGACCCAGGAAGGATGACGGTGGTAGTGATCTGCCACTGAAGGCCTGGTCTTCGCAGCACCTGAGCACTCGTGGCAAAACAATAGCATGGTACTAACCAGCTAAGGCTATGAGTGCCTACTGTGTGCTGAACACAGTACTAACCAGCTAAGGCCACGAGTGCCTACTGTGTGCTGAACACAGTACTAACCAGTTAAGGCCACGAGTGCCTACTGTGTGCTGAGCATAGTACTAACCAGCTAAGGCCACAATTGCCTACTGTGTGCTGCTCACCAACAAAGGGGCCTTACTCCTACTTTTGTTTAATCCTTACAGCTCCCCCATGAGGTTGAGGAACTTCTGGGTAGAGGAAACTGACCCAGAACAAAACGAAACCAAAACACACTTTGCTGAGAAGTTAGTGGGAAGAAATCATGCACAAGGATTCACAACTGAGAGGTAAAGCTTGGACACAAGCCAAGACAGGTAGACACTGGAGGTTTACTATGCTTTTGAGTTTTTGGTGAGCTCAATTTGTAAAAATAAAATACCAGGACAAAACCGATAACCTGGTCAAAATATCACAGAAACATCAACAGACAAGTCAGCCGACCATCCATCCTGCACACCCCAGGGCAATGGCTGACAACAGGAGCAGCGTTGGCACCTTGGCACATGAAGAGCGTAAACTGCCAATTCGCCCTGGGAACAAACCTATTTTCAGAGTGCCATCTTGCTACGTAATAAGAACTACACTTGGAGGAAAAGCATCCAGTGTCTGCCGTTCAACTCACCCTCCTCCGAGTGGCAAAACTGAGTTCCCACCAAAAAAGTGCTTGGCATACACGGCGGCCCAGCACCAAGGTGGTGAGATGCCTCCCAATCAGATGCCTGAAACAACAGAACATGAACACCACCAGGGCCAGTCATCCTGGCTTGTCTGGGACAAGCCTGACCTCCAGTTCTTCTTATAGTCACACCAGGTTACCATTTCAGCTCTCAGAGCATCCCCCCAGCACAGCGGTCTCTACTCTAATGCTCATTCCCAAGGGTCCATGTCAATCACACCTTTCAGGAAACATACTTACCTCAAAAATAACTATAGCTTGTGTTGTTTCCTTTTCTTTTAATCATACTGTTCTGAGAAAACATGCTTATCTGCTTGGATTCAAGAAACACAAGTGACTGTCAGACTTGGGAAGCCATATGCACTCATGTACTACAGCATTAGCATGACTCAGTAGGCTCGAGGTTCTGGCCAGTTGTAAGACGACTCTTATCCTTTGAGTTCAGATACTAACATTTTTAAAGTTTTGTTCCAAACTCTGCACATGAACACTTCCAGAATGACTAAAGACTTGATTTTCCCCACCTAGGGAAGATAAGAGCATTAGTCTAGAATAGGGGCTGGGTAAGGTCTCAAGCTGCTCCTGAGGAGAGGAGGCAGTTTGGTCAGCTGTGCTCTCATCTTGTCTACAAACTGGAATTTGAAAATGTTTTCAATGAAAGAGTCCTGCTGCTTTTCAAAACCCTGCAAACCACCCATCTAGATGATCCTCTCGGGTCTCTTTCAAAGTGTCAAATTATGGTTTTGATTTTAAAAATTCCCTTATTCAACAAATATCTGGGAAGTCCCTCACTCTGTGGAAAGACTCTGTGCTCGCATGGTGGTGACAACAGTGACCAAGACTTTGCTCCAGACTCTGCCCTCAGGAGAACTATAAAAAGACTGTATAGTGATGGAAAAATAGGTCATCGGCCAGGTCCAAAAAATTCTATTTTATGTTTCTTCAGGTTTAAAATGAAATGGCAAGAATCCAGGCCTGGCACACATTTCTTCCACAGACAATGGCCCAAAGGCCCTTCTCTTAACCCATCACTCAGAAGACAGGCAGAACAAAACACAAAACTCACTGTAAGTTGAAAAATCAAACAGGATTTTATTAAAATATATATAAATAACCCTCATTTTTTTTTATTTCATCAGTACTGGGAAGTTAAGTGAAAATTAAGTGAAAAGCAATTTGTCCTGGTGTGGAGAAACGAAGGCCGGAAGGGAGTCAATAAATCTGTGTTCCAGCCCAGATCTGCCATGTATCAGTCTAGAAAAGGCATTTAGTGTTGTTCCTCAGCTAGAAAATTGAGGCGGTTGGAATACAGGCCATCCAGGGTCAACTGCAGCTCCAAAATTTTACAGTTCTTATTCTACTATTAGTAGCAAATTATAAAGTCCTGTATTAGCTACAAAGCAGCTACTCACAATAGAAAGGGAATAACACTGAACTCACAGGATTTTCCTTCTTCCCCAGTACTGGGGACTGAACCTAGGGGTGCTGTATCATTGAGCCACATCCCCCAGCCCTTTTTATTTTATTTTAAGACAGGGTCTCACTAAGTTGTCCAGGCTGGCCTTAAACTTGTGATTCTGCTGCCTCAGCCTCCCAAGTTGTTGGGATTACAAGCATGTGCCAGCACGCCTAGCTCAAAGGAATACTATTAAAGGAAGACATGAGAATACAGAAGTTTGCTGCTTAAAAAAATCACTGATGTTACTGTTTTATTCACACCAATTAGAATATATATACACAAAAATGTGTATCATATATAGCTTTCAAAAAATTCCATGTTCCATGAGAACTATGTAAACAATGTAAAATGTTTCCACTACATAACAAAAGAAGAAAATCAGCATTTCTGTGTAGGATTAGGAAAATATTTAGATAATTTGAATTTATGGTAAAACAAAGTGAAATACCACAGAGCAGTCTTTTCATGAAGTAGCTTTACAGCCTAGAAGCAGTACATTTCATACTTTCAAAGACTTTGGTATAAGGGAAATTAATAAACCAGAAAACAAAAACCTCTACTTTGGTTCTCACATTAAGTAGAACTTCAGCAATGAGGCAACTGCCAGCTTCGTCTGATGACCAAATGAAACCTGACATGTGCTCCCTCCTCCTTGTGTAGGTGGACACTCCCAGAGAGTCCATCACAGAACTTCTGGAAAGTCAAAGCATTTCATAACTAGGCTTCCGGTGGTGTGAAGGCTCCACAACACCGTAGACCCAGCGTGGGCTGCAAGTGACCTTGGCCACTTCCTCAGAAAGGACCCTGCATCCCAGCAGCTCAGAACCATGCTTCACATTGAAAGTATGACATCTTTCCTGAAAATCATGTTACCAGAGTTTCTCAAGAAGTCCATACCTGAATAAAAGGAACATACTGCACTAATAAAAAGAAAAATGTAAGTTTAATAGCCCATTGATGATGGTTTTTCAGAAACAGAAATAACCATTTGCATGCTACAAATATTTCTTCATTTAACTCATACTTAACTTGGACAACTATACAACTAAACAAATCTGAGGAATTTTTCATTGCATTATTTTTATAATTACATTTTCTCATCCATACTGTCCAAATGCAGTAGATTTTTTCATTTCCTTTTCGCTCCATGTGTTGCCTTCTGAATGAAGCCCACACCTGAGAGTCATGTGTGAACAACTGTCGACGCATCGCTTTTCAATCTTCCATCACAGGAGCAGACTTGGGAACATCCATGGAGAGTTCTTTCAGCAAGGTGATTTTCCCTGGGACTTTCTGTGAAGAGAAGAAAGTTTTAAAAAGAAAACTTGGTAAATGTCACAAATTTACAGTAAGAATATAATGCACTGCCGCTCCTTCCTGAAGTGAAAGAACATACAGGTTCATGCTCAACCTTCCTGAGCAAACACTGCAGACGGCCTCCAAATAACACAGCTGGGAGCGCACGGCCTCAGATGTGCCATCCGAAGGCTTGGGAGGGCACAAAGTTATTTCAGCAAGAGGAATCTTTGTAACAAAGCAAGTATGGAAAGTGAAAGACAAAATCTTAAGTTAATTATCAGGTTAATTTAAGGCTTTTTAAAAAAGCAATAAAAGGAAATAAACGTGAAAATATTATTTAGCTTAACTGGTCTCTGAATGAATCAAGCATAATATTTTCAATTATTTTATCAGTTTAGTATTAAAAACTTAGATTCTAGCCTAAATTTTATAAGCAAATACATATGGAAATAAAGCCACTAGAGTAAACAAATCTTATGTGAGATAAAAGGTTCTGACTGAGGTTTCCAAAATCCAGGAGTATTGTTTTTGGGTTTTGTTTGTTTTGAGAGGGTAGAGAGAGTCAAGACTGTGGTATACTGAGAACTTGTATTGCCAGACATTCAAAAGTAAAAAATCACCATTATTAACACACCATAGAGCATGCCATTGTTTTATGCACAAAATGAAAGATGCCCAGGAAAGAGAGTCTCAAAGGAGTCAAGAGACCTTCAAACAAGTAGGGATACCGAATGGCCACAACCCTGATTAGTTAGACATAAAAAGAAAAATCATCCAAGCAAAAGGGATGGCAAAAACCCCTCACACCTCTTATCTGACATGGGAAGAGGGGGGAAAATTCCCTGTACACTGAATGGTACCGTTGTTCCCTCCACCTGCAGATTCTGAGGTCTGAGTTGACACTACCAGCATGGACCAAGAACATCTCAAGTAGAGAAATCAGCTTAAGTAGACCAGGTGGGTAGTGACCCCCAGTGGCTGGCAGAGAACAATACATGCCCTCTCAGAAACCAACTTACAGTCAACAGCTGATGTTAAGATGCATTCCAAACTTAAGGATGCTAAAATAGGGAATATGACCTGCAATCAATGAAATATAATGGGGAGATAAATAAGTCAATAGAAAAGACCAGAAAGCTCAGGAAATGGGCTAGGAGTACAGCTCAGTGGTATGGCTTACTAATATATGAGGCCCTGTAACTCTAAAGCATAAACAAAATTAAAAGTAATATTATGAAGACATGAATTGATGTGTACATATTTTATATACAGAGGTATAAAAAATTGTTCTATATGTGTAATAAGAATTGTGATGCATTCTGCTGTCATGTATTTAAAACATTAAAACCAGCCTACCTCACACCTCCAGAAAAAATACAAAAGGGTCAGGAACAAGCAATTAACAAAAGAAGAAATACAATCAGGCAGGCATATTCATACACCAAAAATACTCAACTTCACTAGTAATGGATGCATGGACAGATGGATGGGTGCACGGACAGATGGATGGGTGCCCTGATATGGAACACTCTCCAAGACGCAAGGTCACTTTAAAAAAATGAAAAAAATTTTACTGTGTGTAAGCAGAAGTCTGGAAGGATACACAAAAAAGATGTCACTTCAAAAAGCTAAATAAGTGTTTATATAACTCATTCAGAAAAGCAAACGAGAACTGTAAGTATACCCCAGACACATGAGCACATGCATGCACACATGGTATAGGCTGATATGGGAAAATTACACAACATCTTAAGCAGAAAAAACAGGCTATAAAATAGCAAACAGTGTAAAACAGACTTAGAAATACTTTAACATTTTTGGTTGGTAAGATTATGGGTAGTTTCTACTGCTGCTTATTCTTTTCTGTATTTTCTTTCTTTTTTGTGTGTGTGATACCCAGGGGTACTCTATTACTGAGTTCCATCCCCAGTTCTTTTTATTCTTTTAAATTTTGAGACAGGGTCTCAGCAAGTTGCCCAAGATGGTCTATAACATGCAATCTCCTGCCTCAGCCTCCTAAGCACCTAGAATTCAAGGCACATACCACCACACCCAGCTCTTTTCTGTATTTCTTACATCTCAAGGCCCTACAAAAAGAAGTACAAATCAACACCAAAATCAGTAGAAGACAGGAAATTAATCAAAATCAGAGACAAAATTAATTGAATTGAAATCTTTAAAAAAAATTTTTTTTTTAAAAATCAACAAAACAAAGTTGTTTCTTTGAAAAAATAAACAAAACTGATAAACTCTAGCCAAACTAACCAAAAGAAAGAGGGGGAAAAACTCAAATTATTAAAATTCATAAGAAAAAGCAAATATCATCACAGACAATATTGAAATACACAGGATAACCAAACTATTTTGAAAATTTATAATCCAAATAAATTAGAAAATCTTGAAGACATCAACAAATTTCTAGAGTCAACCTAACCAAATTGAATCAGGAAGATACAGAAAATTTAAACAGATCAATTTTAAGTAATGAAATTGAAGACATCAGCAAAAGCCTACCAACAAAGAAAAGCCCAGGACCAGGGCTGGGATCATGGCTCAGTGGTAGAGCGCTTGACCTGCATGTGTGAGGCACTGGGTTTGATCCTCAGCACCACATAAAAAAATAAATAAGTAAAATAAAGGTATTGTGTTATACACAAAAAAAGAAAGAAAGAAAGAAAAAAAAAAGAAATTTTTTTAAAAAAAGAAAGAAAAACCCAAGGATGGATGAATTCTTAGTCAAGTTCCACCAGACCCTTAAAAAAAAAAAAAGCTAATACCAATCCGCCTCAAATTATTCCACGAAAATAGAAAAGGAGGGAACTCTTCCAAATTCATTATATGAAGCTAATATCACCCTGATATCAAAACTAGACAAAGACATATTAAGAAAATTTCAAACCAATATCCTTTATGAACATAGATGTAAAAATTCTTAATACTAGCAAATCACATATACACATTAAAAAGATAGTGTACCATGATAAAGTGGGGTTCATCCCAGAGATGCAAGGTTGATTCAACATATAGAAATCAATAAATGCAATTCACCACATAAACAGACTTAAGGTCTGAGTCACTATCGTGACTGCTTTTAAAAATGGCCTTCAAGTACGTGGAGCATTTGTTTTACAGTATGACAGCACCAATCAACTCTATCATGATAGAGTTGATTGGTGCTGTCACACTATAAAACCCCCATTCCAAATGGCACAATTCTCCTACCAAAACCTCCCATTCCCATCTTCAAATCACTAATGAGGGTGTTCCCCACTCCCATCTGTAACCTCTCCTGCCACCAAGTCTCTGTCATCTCCCATTCCTGTCTGTCTTTCCATTCCTGTCCCGCTTATTGGCTAACCCTTAACCCTGGCAAACCTAAACACCTGCTTACTGTGAACTTCACCCAAGGAGCAGAACATCACCAAAGAAAAGCCAGGCAATTGTGCCAACTGTACTGACTTCAAATATATGACCAAAATACCAAACGGGATTTCGGCCTGCAATACAATTCTATTACCCCAGGCTGGTAAATTCCTTTTCCCACACTGAGGTAATATCACCTGTTCCTCTCTCCTCAACCTCTCAAACCCTCTACACACTTCAGAGCGAAAACTGAAGTAACCCCAGGACCCTCCTCCTCCCACCTGCAATCAGTGTCTGAACTCTATGCCCTCCTCCAGGGCAGGGGATGCATCCCTGCTCCTTTCCTAAGGCTCAACTCTCCACCTTACCCTGGCCCCATGCCTCCCATTGCACTCCTTTCCCAATATTTCCTCCATCAAGTATCCCATTGCACTCTTATATTATCAATTTTCCCCTTGGTTCTGAATTATTCCTACTGGAAAATAAGCACAACTTACTACCATCCACTGCCCCCCTCTGCCTTACTTCCATTACTGTTTACAGCAAAGCTCTTTCCTCACTAATCCCCCACCTCTTCTCAACCTCTGTGACTCCTGCCAAGACATTAAAACGGCTTTGATCAAAGTCACTGATGATGTCCCGTATCTTCCTGAATCCAAGTCCTCTTCTTGCCTAACCTCTCAGCAGCATCTGACACTGCCTGAAGCAATCTTCCCTGAGCCTCCCTGAGATACAGCTCTTGGGTTTTCTTCACTTCACTGGCTCCTCCTTCTCCACCTTCAACACTCTAGGTGAACTCACCGTCTGCAGCTTCAAATGGCAAGTATATGCCCATGAGCATATACTCCAAAGTTACCTTGAGCTGAGCTTCAGGCCAACATCATTAACTACTGACTGGACAAACAGAACTACTCATTCCCCATGCCCCACACCCCGACAACATCTGTTCCCACAACAGCTTTGCCAGGGAAATGCACACTGACCACCCAACTGCTCACATCAAAATCCTAAGAGTCACCCTGAATTATTCTTTCCCTCACAGTGAATTCACCAGTAAGTCATGAACTTCCTTCAAAACAGACCCAGATTTATCACCTCTCATCAATGCTACCCTGTGCCCTAGTCAGTCACCACTGACTTTTTAACTATCCTCCCTGCTCTTTCCTTGACCCACTAATAGGACACCCTCCACCCAGCACCCACACAAGCTTTCTAGAGAAACCAAATCATGTCACTCCTCTTCTCAAAAGCCTGCAATGTTTTCACCCCATTTAGAACCAGGTTCTTCATCATCAAACCCACCTATCTCTCTGACTCCCTCACCCCCACTCTGCCTTCACTCACACCTCCAGCTACACTGTCTGCTCTCTGACCCTGAACCACAGCAGGTCTGCTCCCCTCTCATGACTTCTGCAGCTGCTCTTCCTTCTGCTTGTTCTTCCCCCATCCCCCCATATGTCCACCTTCTTCTCACCCAACACTCAAATTTTAATCCAAATGTCATCAAATTCAGCCAGGCATTTCCTGGAAATAAGCCCCATGTTATGGTTTAGATGTAGTGTCCCCCAGAAGCTCGCGTGTGAGACAATGCAAGATTTGGAGGAGGAATGATTGGGCTATAGCCTTAACCTAACTAATGAATTGATTCCCTGACGAAATTAACTGAGTGGTGGACAGAGCCTGGTGGGGTGTGACTGGAGGAAGTGGTTAATTGGGGGCATGGCTATGGGGTGTATATTTTGTATCTGCAGAGTGGAGTCTCTTTTTGCTTCCTGATCATCATGTGAGCTGCTTCCCTCTGCCACACTCTTCTACCATAATGTTCTGCCTTACAGTGAGAGCCTTGAGGAATGGAGCCTGCCTTTTATGGACTAAGAACTCTGAAACCATGCACTCCTAAATAAACATTTTCTCCTCTACATTTGCGCTGGTAGGGTCCTTTATCACAGCAGCAAAAAAGCTTGACTAAAACACCCCGGCTGCTCTCTATCATTTCCAATTTAATCTTCTCCACCAAACCTACCAATATTTGAAGTTGTGCATTTTAGGGATCAGGTTTACTGTCAATCTTCTCCCAGTAGAAGGTAAATCCCTTAAAGGTGAGGATGCAATCTTGTTGATTACTTATCCTCAGCATAAAAATGGGTGACTGGCACACAGTAGGTACTGAATAAATATTTGTCCATCAAGTGAATAACTATTTTATAATTGAAAATCTGTACTATGAGAAGCTTTTGACATTACATTCAGTTTATTTTAATATTATAATATCAGAAATGGTGGGAATTAATAAAATGATATATGATGTGATTATGTAATTGTTTTTTAGATGAAACTATTCTGAAATATTACAATATCAGAAATGGTAGGAACTGATAAAATTATATACAATACAATTACAAAGTAGTTGTTTAGACCAAACTATTCTGTTGACTAAGACTGCCTAATATATAGCATTAAAAAACACTGAAAATTATCTAAATGTTCATTCACAGGAAACTGGCTCACACACACGATAGGAATACCAAGTGAGCTGCCTGGCTGACGGAAAACAGCCAAGTTCAAGACAATATATTGAATGAGATCCCTTTGTTTTAAAAATGCATGAATATTTACTTGAATATATGCACAAAAATTTCTCTAAGGGAACCCCAGTGAAAATGGTTACCTCTCTAAAATGAGAAAGTGGAGGCTAAAGGGAATCTTCATTTATCATTTACTATCAGAAAACCAAAATGTGCTAAGAGCTACTTTTGATTTTGGCAATGTAGAGATCAGTACTTTTTATTCCATTCTTTCAAAGGCTTTAAAATTTCTTTTTAAAAGTAATGCATAATCTAGTGATGAAAAACAGGTATCCAGTGTCTCAGGAGGACAGTTAGGAACATAGAGCATGACAAAAACACAGACTGGCACACTCATCACAGACTTAACCCTCTTCTCTATTCCTTCTCTAAAGACTGGGAACACTTACAGCATCACCTTTGTTAGGGTGGCCATAGGCCTAGTCTATAGGTGTGAGAGAGTATTTGGCCACGCTTTTGCTTTTCTAATTTAAAAGGGATAGGCAAGGTAGACGCTGCTCTGCATGCCAGATACAGGCATGTCTGGAACGATGGGAGCATGTTATAACCACAAGGCAGTAAGAGCCGACACTGATGCAGGAAGACACTGTACAGGTGTCTGGTGGCATCAATCAACAAAGGAACCACTCCTGTCACTGAAGGAAAATAAACTCTACTTGTTTAAAGTGTTGTAAATGGGTAATGAGACCTATACCCAAAGGAATTCTCAACTGACATTTCTAGGATCTGTTTTTTAAAAAAAAAAAGACAAAACAAAAAAAAAAAAAAAAAAAAAACTAAAAAACTCAAATTCTGTGTAGTTTTGGAAAGAAGATAATAATAAATCAGAAATACATACTGCAAACTAATCCCCTTCCTTGCTATCTGTATTCTGAATTTAAACAAAATAAACGAACAAAAAAAAAAAAAATTTTTCAGAGGAAACAGAAAAGAGCAAAGAGAAAAATCCCAGTCAATATCAGCTCCATAAAAAAAGCTTCAGAATGCAAACATTCAAACTTTTTATGTATAAAAGAGATAAACTCACAGTAAAATAGAAGTCCGATCAATGCTGGGGCTGCTCTGGACTAATGTTCATTGTTCGATAAATTTCTTTAAGTAGTAGGAGAGCAGTATCTTCGGATTCCCTACCAAAAAGAAAAGCATATTTATTTAAAAGACTATTAGTAGAATTAACTCTGTGCACAAAGGTGGTAAATGCAGTTTAGTTGTTCTATTCAACTCTAACAAGGGCAAATGATGGCAAGGCAATGTGATCTCACAGCTATCCTTAAAAACTGCACAGAGACCAGCTTCAGAACAGTCAAGCTCTTGGTGATAAGATCATACAGAAGAAATGGCTTTCCTAAATCCCTACAACTCCCACTACGAAAGACTCCTACAAAAACAGTGTGCAAGCACCAAAGGCCTCTGGGTAAAGGCAGATAACATACCGCCACCTTGTGGATAACTCAAATATGCAGATTAGAAAGATAAAAAGTTAGAAGCATATTGCAAACCTCTATTCTGAATTTTTTTAAAAATTAAAGGAGAAAAGTTATGATTTGAGATATGAGTTAGAATTAACAGACCATAACAAATACTGAAATCAGTAAAAGAATCTCACTAAAACTAAACTGTCGTTATGTGATGGCACCTAAAGTCCTCTCAAATGTTATCAAAGTGAAGAACACTTACCAATAGCACAAATGACTCTGAAGAGCGAAAAGATATTCATTAAAACTCTCTATTGGCTTTTCTTGAAGAACGTAATCAATTCGGCGGCCTCCGTTTAACATTCCAACTTTTCCTAAGTAGTCTTCATCCTTGGAAAAATCTGGACTTTCAACAATCTTTTCTGCTAGAATTTAAACCATTTCAATATCAAAGTCAATCACTTAATCATTATCCTTTGACTTTAGCTGACTTTCTGGCTCAATGAGTATAAGGCTTGACACACGTAGCAACTGGGGAGCTACCAGGCTCACTCCCCATTCCTCCAAACAACAGGGGAAGAGAGAGGAGAAAGAGCCAACAGCTGACAGAAGTTGTGAAGATAAGGGGTGAGAAAGCATTGTAGAGAGAAAGGAAATAGAATTAGAATCTGAAAGTCAAACAAATCATGGCACAATGACCTGACATTGTATATGAAGTCTATAAGGACACAGTTAAACAACAGTATTAGGAAGATAACTTCTTTTGAGTCTTTAAAATGCCTGAAATACAAACACTTCTCAACTCTGATATTCCATTCTGGCCTTAAGAAACTCAACAAAATATTTAAAAGTTCAGTAACTATCAGTTAAAAACCTAGTTAACAAAGAATGATGTTGAAATAATGCACTTGATGGTATAGTTTACTATGACAAATTCTCCTTTATAGGAAGGATCTACACAATTTCACAAAATAAGACTAGAAAATAAAAGCATAATTAAGTAATGCACAAGTGTTATGGTTCATAAATAACATTTGTACTGGAAAATGCCTCAAATGTCAAATTTACCTTCAACTACTTGCTTTTCTTCTTCCTCTTTGATTTGATGGGCAACTTTCTCCAATTCTTCTTGCAACTGAGTTGAAGAGGTATGAGCACGGGCAAACTCATTAAGTGTCTGCCAAGCACTTTTCAGAGAGCTAATAAAACCCTGCTTCAAATCAGATCCCATTCGAGAGAGACTTTCTTTCAACTCTAAAGAGATCAAGAAAACACATCAAGTTAATCAGTCACTGGGTAAAATTCCATTATCACAGAAATTAATATTCCATTGAGAAGCTCTTCTTCCTCTCTTAAAGTCAAATATACAGAATGATTCAGCCAGAATGCTTAGCATGATAAAATAACATGATGAATCTTATTCTGTCATTTTTTATTTTTATTTTTTGGTACCAGGGATTGAACCCAGGGATGCTTAACCACTGAGCCACATCCCCATCCCCATCCCTTTTTATTTTTTACTTTGAGACAGGCTCTCACTAAGTTGCTTAGGGCTTCATCAAGTTGCTGGGGCTGGCTGTGAACTTGCAATCTTCCTGCCTCAGCCTCCAGAGCCACAAGGATTATAGGTATGTGCCACCACGTTTGACTTATTCTGTCATTTTTTTTCACGACTAAACTTGATCCAGCCCAAGAATATAAATTTCCCCTATCCATAGAAAGAAGTTTAAATACTACAAAAATATAAGCAACATTCATAAGTACTTTTTACTGGAAGTTTTTTTAAAAATGGACCCAAGAGACTAAAAATATCACTGCTTTTCTAATCTGTAACAGTGAAATGGTTTTGAGAATATAAGATTCTAATAACTACAATTTAAACCTCTACTTTAGAAATGAAAAAAACCTCTGCTCCTTCATTATTTCTCCTCTTATATAATAATCATATTTGAATTCAAGGTCTTTAAGTTATCAAATTTCTCATTTTAACTTCCAAAGAGTTAAATATTTTTTTAAAAATCATGCCACTAGCCAAACAAACAAAACACATCCCCCTTTTTGGGTGTGGGCGGGGGGACACTGGGAATTGAATGGAGTAGGGGGCATCTACTACTGAGAGAGATAGATACTCATTTATTTTTTATTTTGAAACAAGGTCTTGCCAAGCTGCCCAAGCTGGCCTCAAACTTGCAATCCTCCTGCCTCAGCCTCCCAAGTAGCTAGAAAAAAACTTTTTTTCTTTTCTTTCCTTTTTTTTTTTTGGAGGGGGGGAGCACTAGCACTAGGGATTGAACCAAGGGGTACTTAAATCACTGAGCCATATCCCAAGCCCCCCCCCCCTTTTTTTTTTATAGAGAGACAGGGTCTTGCTGAGTTGCCAAATGCCTCCTCACTAAACTGCTGAGGCTGGCTTTGAACTTATGATCCTCCTACCTCCGCCTCCTGAGTCACTGGAATTACAGGCATACACCACCAAACCCAGCAAAAAACATGTTTAAATAAAAAGACATGATCACTTTTCCTTTTCTTGTCCATGCTCACAACCCTTCCACCCAATCTTTTAAGTCTAGGGATAAGTAATACCCATAATTAACAGAAATTATCTATCTATTAGGCTAAATGATGTGTGTGTGTGGGTGTGTGTGTGGGTGTGTGTGTGTGTTTTGCTAGGGATGGAACCCAGGGCCTCAATAAAGCTAAGCATGTGCTGTACCACTGAGCTACTCCCCAGCCCTGCCAGGGGAATTTTTTTTAATAGGAAAAGTTTGTCTAATTACAAGAAAACAACACTTTTCTTGACTTAGACAACATCAATTTCATTTCTTTATTATTTGGTCATTAAGTGTTACCCTTCTTCCCAGTTTCAAAAACTGTAACCAAATTATCAAAATTTAATTATTTCTTATTGCTTTATTACCAACTTGCCCCATTTTCAATATCATCAAAAAGAAGGAATTCATTTAAAACTTTATACCTCCTTCAAATTCTTCCTTTTTCTGAACTAAGTAGAAAGAATTTAGTGTTACAATTTTCATAATACTAATATTAGTAATATTAGTAATATAGTAATATTACTAATATTAGTAATATTAGATTAGTAATATTAGATTACAAAATAATACTAATAATATAGATTATAAAATATCAGGAATGACAAGTTTTTACACTTGTTTCTTACCCAAATGAAGTCTTTTTCTGCCTTTGTGATGTGGGATGAGGACTGCTTTTAGATCCAAATCTGGAACAATCATAGGTTCTAATCTATATGCCACTGGATCAAGCTACAAATGGAAGAATTGAAAAGCTGTTTTGAATTGTATGCTTTTAGTTGGGTAAGAAAATGATAACTGGCAAATCAGAGATTGACTTTTTCCTACTCCTTATTCAAATACTGGCAATTTTAAGAAGTTTTTCTATAGTCTATAGGTAAAACTAATTTGCAAGCAAAGCAATAGAATTATTTCTTTGAACAGGATTTCTGTTATTAGAAAATAACAGACTATATCTCTTAGGAAGGAAGACTCAAGTCCTACAAAATCAAGATCAATATTAACTCCCAAGAAATAAGAACCTGAGAACCTTTAAGGTAAAGAGGACAGGCTCTTCATCTTTTTCAAAAGAAAAAAAAAAAAAAATTCAGTTCACTCACAGGATGATAAATATTGAAGAATCCTTTACAAGTAGGAAGCCTGTAGTTTTCATCTATCTTATCCACTCCTCGGATGGTAAGAAACATACCAACTGGAGATCCCAAAGCAAAGAAAATCTCTGGCTCGAAGTCTAATGAGCTGTAAATAACAGAAACCTAGAAGAAAGCAAGTAGCAATAAAAAAGATCATTCCAATATCCCAAAAGACAAAATTCTTTGGGATTTTCAAGTGTTCTTAGAGTAGTACTTAATTTAAACACAGAAGATACTCTTCTATGGATAGCTGCTGCTGCCATAGAAGACTAAAAAATTCTCTCTAAAATCTTCAGTCTATCACATCCTCTGGCTACAAATTTATTTACTCTCCAGTATAAGAAACACAGTATATAAGCATGACTGCATCAATTATGGTTATATATGTGGTTAAAACTGTAGTAATCTGGAGTCACACTGCTGGGTCTGAATCCACTCTTTATTCACTGTGTTATTTGGGTCTGGAATGTGCTCATGTGTTGAAGGTTTGGTCCTAGTGAAGCAGTGTTCCAAGGTGAGGCTTTGGGGGAAGTGATTGGATCATGAGGGCTCTGACCTCTTCAGTAGATTAGTCCACTGACAGATTTATTATCTAATGGCATTACTGGAAGATGGTGGAAACTGTAGGAGGGTGAGCCACATTGAAAGAAGTGGATCACTGGGGGCATACCCTGTAAGGTATTATCTTGGCCCTAGCCTTGATTCTCTCTCTTTGACCCCTGAAACCATGAGTCAAAATAAATCTTTGCTCTGTTGTTGTTTTTCTCAGGTATTTTGTCAAGTGACAAAAAACTAACACACTGTGTGACCTTGGGCAAGTTAACTTCTTCATGAGGACTACCTTTATTATAATTTCCATCCTTTTGAAGCCAGACAGGCAAGGGTTGGATCCAGAGAATGGAGGAATTAAAATGTTAATGCCTTCAGAACCCTTCCACCACCCTATAAAGATAACCTGCCCCTGTTCCAACCTGTCCCAGGAATTGCCCCTCCCTACAGGGAGTTATAAAGTTATTAATTAATGTGTGCTGGGCCGCTCCATCCTGCCCTTCCCCCTTCCCCGTTTCCCACCTTTAGGCCACAACACCCAGCATCTAGGAAAGAGATAAGGGGAAGAGAGCAGGAAAAGAACGGAATCCTAGGACATATAAAAAGGCAAAAACATCCTCGCTTCTTGGGATACCAGGATACTAGCTTTGGCCCCCTTCTCCCTCCCAGAAGTCTGTGTTACCCCTTTTAGCTTTATGTGCTTGCCTTGGTGTGATTCTCTAATATTATACTTCAACATGTGAGGGAGCAGAACTCATCACCAGCAACCCCGGAGGTATCACTTTCTATTTAAGGCAAGTTCCTTCAGTCAGAAAAATGACTTATCCTGAAAGAATTCTCTTTGGGTAGCTTGCACACAATTGTTCTCTCAAGAAAAAGTAACAAGTGTACAACTCTTTCATTTTCCTCAGTGGAAGGACAATGTCTTTTTCATTTTAGTGTCTGGAACTCCTACAAAGAACAATGAATGGCATAACCCGAGTGTGCAACAAAGGTCCACCAGGAGAAGAAGGTATCGCAAGACTCACCATGCTCACTTCTCAGATGAAGAGACTGAGGCTTAAGAGGTGTGTAACTCACCCAGGGGCACACAGCCAGTGAATGCAGAAAGCAGACTTAGCCCAGCACTTCTAACTCCAAATCCAAGCCCTCTACCATGCCCGGAGAGCCCCTCAACAGTCTGGACTTCATAACCCGAGGTTTGCAAATTCAATAGTTTGGCTCTCCCATAAAAAGGCAGGGGGGGACTTAAAAGAAATTACATAAACTGAAAAAATATTTACAACATAAATGATAAGGGGCAAACAGCATCAATATATACAGATTTATTAAATATCAGTAAAAAAAATCCAATAGAAAACAGGTAAAAACCAGCAGTTCAAAACATACAGAAAATATCTAACCTCTCAAGTACTCAAAAACAAAAAATGTAATGCAATACCATTATTCCTATCAGTTTATCAGAAACAAACAAAATGCTAAAAAAAAAGTAAAAAATTTACTTTCACATAACTCATTTATTTAGAAGTAAGTTATTAAAGTGAAGCTACTACGTAGTTTTACAGAAGAATGAGGGCTGGTGGTGTAGCTCAGTGGGAGAACACTTGCTGAGCATGGGTGAGAAAGGTCCTGAGTTCCATCCCTGGCACAGCAAGCGAGAGAGAGAGAGAGAGAGAGAGAGACAGGGAGAGAGGGAGAGAGAGAGAGAGAGAGATAGAGAGAGAGAGAAACAATTATGCCAGTACTGGCAAGGGACAGATGAGAGCATCAACCTTATAAACTGCCAGTCGGAGGCAAATCGGTACCTTTCAGAAGTACAGAAACCATCAGAACTTTCACGTGTACATCTTTTGGCCCAACTACTCTGCTTCTCCCAACTTAACTGAAAGAAAATAATGAAGAATATACACAGAAAGTTGATTTTAAAATGTTTATCACTGAATTGTTTAAGAGCGAAAAACGGCCAGGTACAGTAGCACAAGCCTATAATCCCAGAGACTCAGGAAGCTGAGGTGGGAGGATCTCAAGTTCAAGGCCAGCCTCAACAACTTAAGGAGACTGTCTTGAATTAAAACATAAAAGGGGTTTACAGATGCAGCCAAGTGGTACAGCACCCCTGGGTACAATCCCCAGTACTGCATACAAAGAAAAAATAGAATAAAAATTGGAAATTGCCTAAATGGTGCAATGTTATAGGTTGAACTTGTGTCCTCTCAAAAAAAAGATATAAAGTCCTAACCCCCAATATCTTTAAATAGAATCTTTAAAAAGGTAATCAAGTTAAAATGAGATCATTATGATAGGCCCTAGTCCAGTATGACCAGTGTTGTTATAAAAAGGGAAAATTTGGACACAAGAGTCCTACACACAAAAAAGGATCTCAAGTTCGAGACCAGGGAAGAGACAGAAATGACATAAAAATGGGGGACTAGAGAGATGGTCTATAAGCCAAGGACAGCTGAAGACAGCCCACGAACCACCAGGAGCTAGAAAGACACAAGGAAGGAGTTCTATACGGGTTTCAGAGGACACATGGCACTGCCGACACCTTGTCTCAGACTCTTGGCCTCCAGAACTGTTGAGAGAAGAAATTTCCATGTCCAAAGCCACCCAGGATGTGTACTTTGTTATAGGAGCCCTTGGAAACTAATAAATCCAGTAAGTAATAAGGAAACGACAGAACGCATAATTATCTTCCCAGTGATTAAAAATCCCAACAGTCATTAAAAATGAAGTTCTGGAGGAATATTTACTTACATGGGAATATATTTATAATACACTATTTGAAGACAACAGGATGATTTAATAAAATACTACATATAGCATTTTCTCATTTTGGTTAAAATATATATGTAAATATATATCCAAACAAAATTCCGAAGGCCTTGCTCAAATAGTTGATGGTATTTAGCTGTAGCTGATGAGGTTAGAGTAAAGCCAGGACAGTGACACATGCCTGTAATCCCAGCTAATCCCAGCTGGAGGGTTTATTTTCTTTTTCAAATGTCCTGTTATTTAGCTGGTTTCTGTGACTTTCTGGCAATGAATAATGTACTCTGTGGCTGCTATTTGTATTGCCCAACAACTCTTTGGTAACAGATCTTGCCTACCTGCCTCAGTGCTCCAACCACAGAGGTGGCATATGAACTGGTCTGTGTCAATCTGCGGCCATACCCAGGCTACAAGCTGGTCCAGAATGGACTCAAACCAGGTAAACCAAAATCACTCTTTGGAATTTTCCTAACTGGACCTAGCAGGATAGATTCCTTTTCTTTTACAGTCCTAACACTATAAGGAGATGACTCTGGTTTCATGGACAAGGTTCCCTCCCAGAGAGGTGTGTACTGAGTATCCTAGTAGCTCATAGACCCCTATACTTTCAGCTTTCAAAGGAAGGTGAGAAAACATTTTGCCCTTTATTTGCTAAGGTCTGATCACATTTGTCATGTTTGAAAAAGACATATTTAACTTTTTTTTTTGAGAGAGAGAGACAGAATTTTTAATATTTATTTTTCTTAGTTCTTGGCAGACACAACATCTTTGTATGTGGTGCTGAGGATCGAACCTGGGCCGCACGCATGCCAGGCTAGCGCGCTACCACTTGAGCCACATCCCCAGCCCCAAAAAAGACATATTTAAAAATGCAACCAGTAAGAATGAAATGGGCTTGAAATTTTAAATGAGGTAGTGTAAAAACCAAGTTCCATCTTGTACCTTCATGAACTCACTTGTGATATTCAACTGTAAATACATTGAAAGCAATGCTGCCTAAAAGGAATTTAATATTTCTAAGCCACTGAGATACAACTATATGAAAGCATAACGTTAAATGCAGCATTATAAACTACTTGATCAATTTTTATAAGAATTTTTCCCCAAGGCAAGAATTGTGAACACTAGAAAACATAAGTTGAGCAAATACAACAAATTTCTCCCACAGAAATTTAGGTATATTCTAAACATAGTTTTCTAACATAGCCACTTCTGATTAGTGATAATGAGACTAAGGGTATAAAATTATGAATGTAAAGCCAGGACAGTGACACACGCCTGTAATCCCAGTGACTCAGGAAGCCAAAGCAGGAGAATCACAAGTTTGAGGCCAGCCTCAGCAATATTCCTCCCTGTCTTAAAACTTAAAAAAATAAAATAAAATAAAATGGTCTGAGAATATAACTCAGTGGCAAAGTGGCCCTCAGTTCAATTTCTGGTACAAAAAATAGAAAAATTTTGAGTGTTAGAAAAGCTGAAATAAAGCTAACTTCAAAAGTAGATGTCTTGTACTATACAGGTTCAAACTTTTACTGGGAACATTATAAAAAGCATAAAATAGTAAAAGAAAGTCAGTTTTCTCCACACAGCCCCAAATAAATGTTATATAAATATTTAAAGAATGTACAACCAATCCAAATGATAAAGATGTGCTCATTCCAACATAAAAAATGTAAACTCACCTGGCCAGTGCCAACTTCAAAAGACTCATAATCAATGTGCACAGAAGAAACGTAAGCACCAACTGGAAGCTTCCTCTTAGATTCACTAGATTCTGAAGGGACAGAAGCCACTTCTTTAGCTTTCTGAACACTTTCATCTTGTCCTTTTGTCGAAGCAGCCATCATTGCCTTCTTTTCTGATGCTGCTTTTTTCTGTTCCTATGAAACACAAATACTTCACAACATAATCTTGAGGATAAGTTCAGTTCTCAGCTATCAATTCAAAACATGCCATCTCAATATTAAGGAATGATGAGTAACATAGGCATAATAACAGCACTGGGGCCATGAGAGAAATGTCCTTCTCGGACACAACTAACCATTTAGGGAAAAAATGCCATGGCATCTATAAATTACTTTAAAATTCTTAAGAAAAAAAGATTACAAAAGAAAAAAATAGTTTGCAATTAAATAATTAAAATTAAACATAAGTATCGGCTCCCCCAACTAGTACTCGGGATTGAAACCATGGGCACTACCACCGAACTATACTCCAGCCCCTTTTATTTCTTATTTTGAGACAGTTTTGCCAAATTGTCCAGGTTGGCAGAGAACTTGTGATCTTCCTGTCTCAGCCTCCCAAGTAGCTGGGATTACATGTATGCTCCACCATATCCAGGTAAATACTGGCTATCTTGATGAATCTCAAAATATTATTATTTTTTAAAGAGTTGTAATTTTATGTATTTGCAGTGCTGAAAATCAAACTCAGCACCTTGTGCAGGCTAGGCAATTATTCTACAAAGATCTATATATCCAGTCCTCAAAAACATTATTTTAAATATAAGAGGGCAAATACAAAACAGTACATGCTGTTGATTCTACTCGGATGAATTTCTAGAAATCAGGACAGTGGTTATAGAGAGGGTGGAGGAGTTAGCTAGAAAGAAACATAAGGATAATGGATAGATGTGTTGGGTTTTTGTTGCAGGTCATGATTACACAAGTGAATACAACCACCAAAACTTACTGCACAAAACTTTCAAGATCTGTGCATTTCCATAAACAAAAGCCATGCCCGGTGGTAACTGCATCCTGAATTCAGCAATGTTGGGCGAATGTAAACCTTGTCTTGGGCAACTCATCTATGCCGCAGGGTTTTTTTTGAGATTCAACTATATGAAAGCATAACGTTAAATGCAGCATTATAAACTACTTGATCAATCTTTGTAAGAATTTTTCCCCAAGGCAAGAATTGTGAACACTAGAAAACATAAGTTGAGCAAATACAACAAATTTTTCCCCAGGCTGAGGACAGGACTGTGTGGTGGTCTCTGTGTTTTCAGTGTGTGTATGTGTGTGTGTCTGTGTATGGTACTGGGGACTGAACCCAGAAGTACTTTACCACTGAGCTATATCCCCAGTCCTTTTTATTTTTAATTTGAGACAGAGACTTGCTAAGTTGTTCAGGGCCTCACTAAGTTGTTGAGGCTGGCCTCAAACTTGCATTCTTCCCAGCACAGCCTCCTGAGTCACAGGCATTATAAAGCATGTGCCACCATGCCAAGCAACTATGTTTATTAGTTTCTGAACAGACTGACTCAACAAAATATTTGGCCAAACTGGTCAATCTGCTAATTAAAGTACTAAGAAATCATAAATCCAACTGGTTAATCCAAGAGACAAAATAGGAAAATGAAAATTCAGCCAGATTTTAAATGATTCTATCATCAGTATTTTGGAAAGTTTATTTCTTCCCTTTTGAGGCAGCACAAGTTTTTTTGTTTGTTTTTGTTTTTGTTTTTTTAAGTTGTAAATGGACACAATATCTTTACTTATTTAATTATTTATTATTATGTGGTGCTGAGGATCGAACCCAGTGCCTCACACGTGCTAGGCAACCGCTCTACCACAGAGCCACAACCCCCAGCCCTGAGGTGGCACAAGTTTAAAGATGAAATCCAAAAAGAATATTTTCAGAGTTCTTCAGCTTAAATATGCTTCCCACTCAGAACTACCACCTAATATACTCATAAAACTTGACATTACACATTGCTAAAGAGAGTTCTCACAAGAGATCATAAACTGATCTGTTGCCAAGAGCTATTTTGCTCCCCTAAAATTCTATGCATTAAGTTTAAAACTAAGTGAATCAACATATAAATACTTGACTTAACAATACTGCAAACCCTAAAAACTATTACTTTTCAAAAGAAAAATCACTAAACCCATTTTCAAAGAAAAACAGCACATGGGCCATGTATATTTGATCTCTTTACTATAAAAAAAATTGGCTAATTTTGGTCACATTGTTTCAGTGACAATAAATCAACAGGACACACCATATATTATCTTATCTGGCAGCACTTTGTTATCTGTGAGCAACATAGAACAATCAATGTAGCTCAGCCAAGAACACTTCATAGTTCATCCAAAGGAAATTACTCTTAAATTTAAAAAATAAGATCATGTTATAGATTTTTATTCATTTCAAAACACCCTTATAATGTCATAATTTACATATCTAAGCAACTGCAGTTTATAAAACAGGCTCCTAGAAATTATTCAAAATTTCTAAAGTATTTCAGAATACTTTTCCACTTATCCTTTTTTACAGAATAAAATTAAGGATATGACGTAGGGCCTAAAACACAGCTCTTCTGGGTTCTGCCTTGCTTACAGGCCTCTGCTTCACTGCTGTGGGCATGCAGCACCCAGTCTACAAACAGCAACACCACAACACAGGATCCCAATCTCAGTTTGGGATCTGCCCACAGTATTGCCAGGGACTCAGGTGAGACAAACTACAGAATGATTTAGCATACAGAAAAAATAAGATGAAAGACACCCCTCAACTGCCAAGTGAACAATCCTTCCTAACACTTAACTCAAATATGGTATGCTCTGTTCCAGAAGGTTTTAAGAGTTGCTTCTTTCCTTTCCATCTCTGAGTTTATATCCCAAATCACAATTCCACTCACTCACAATCATCTCTGAGCAAATACAACAATTCCAATAACCACTCTACAAATTCCCAGCAGCCTCCAGCTTCATCCTCTTCCAACACCTGATCATGGTAACCAAGATGACTCTTCCTGTGGTATTTCCCACACTGTCCAATGGCCTAAGCATGGCAAGGTTCTCAAGTGGCATCCAGGAAGACCCTGAAGCAAGGATTTACTGCTGCTAAAGGGAAAGTGTGGCTCAATTCACAGGGGAAAAAAATCAAGCTGATAACAGGCCTGTCTCAATATTAAGATTTGTTACAACTTTTATTTTTGTTTGCTTTTAGTACTCTCTATAAACCAACAGGCCCTGGTCAACAGCAAAAGAAGGCAAATAGTAATTTAAGAAAATAGAAGAGTTAATACCTTAAAATTTCCATTCATTATAAATAACTCATGGTTATTTTATTTTATAATATAGTTTATGGCATTTATTTTTTATTTTTTTTAATTTCTAAGCAAGTTAAAACTAAAATTTAGACTAAATAGTAGATTTGGTGCTAAACCATAACTTGTCACAGAATTAACCAGCAAATCAGCACCATGACTTTCACAGCTGTAAAACTATGTCTGATAACCACTCCTTTATAAAAGAGAATCCAAACTTCCACCTGGTGCTTGGGCCTCTGCAGCCTTCCCTCCTCTCCATTCCCAGCTCATCTGACATTTCGGCTGTGGGGAACACGGGCCTGTTCCTGGGGGACCATTTCACTCCTACTCCCTCTCCTCAAGCGCCAGCATTTGCTCAGCAAACCACAGTCCCCTCTCCACAAGCAGAACTGCCACCCTTGGTCTGCTTCGGGACGTGCAAACAGCACCCTCGTATGTGGTCACTTGTGGTCAACTCTTTACCCTAACTGGACTAACTGGACTGCACACTTGTGGTTCATCTCCAAATCCCAAGATTCAAGCATCGTGACCTAGATGTTTAGTAAAATGCTGACTCAATTCCTTAAGCTAATCATAAAAAAATCAATTTCTAATCATATTTCATATAAAGAAGTGGTATATGTTAACTTCCAAATAAGTACCCAAAACAAGAGAACCAGAGATGATCAAATGGAAAGGATCAGGGCTGGGAGTGTGGTTCAGTGGCAAAGCACGTTCCTAGCATGTATGAGGCCCAGGATTCAATTCCCAGCATTGTAAAAACAGAAACCAAGATGCCAGAACCATCAGAGACCATATGCTGATAAGTTAAAACAAGTTTTTCCAAGGATTTTTTGTTGTTGTTTTTTTGTTTTGTTTTTGTTTTTTTGGTACTGGGGGGGCAGATGCTTAACCACTGAGCCACATCCCCATTTCTTTTTATTCTGAGACAGGGTCTCACTAATTTGCTTACAGCCTCACTAAGTTATAGAGGCTGGCCTCAAACTTGTGATCCTTATGCCTTAGCCTCCCTAGTTGCTGGGATTACAGGCATGCACCACCACACCTAGCTGCTTTTTTAAAAATGATTTTTAGTTGTTGCTTTGTTGTGCAGTAAAATTTGTTGTGTAGTTGTTACTTAGTGAGATTTCAGCACATGCTTCCTCACCTCTCTAGATGGGGAGAAAGAACAAGTAAGCTGCTGCAGGTGTGACCTCCACATACATCATTTCTCGATCACTCCAACCTATCTACCTCTCCCACTTTAGAAAGAAGGAAATCAGAGATCAGAGAAACTAAACCAATGTCTCATGAGTGTGCAGTTAATAAGTGTCTGAACTGGGAGTCAGGGCAACCAACTCATCTATTTGACCAGTACTTCACCAGTTTAAAAACAAAACCCTCTGGCCTGCGAAGTCTTTGGTCCCAGGAAAACAAGGATGGTCAGTTGGCCTGATTTGGATTTAAACCCAGTTCTGACAAACTCAAGTGTGGTTTCCATCAGCTCCATTACCATGCTATAGATAGGTGCAAACAAACTTGCCTAACCACAGGGGTACGAAACACTTCTAAAACAAAATGTGCTGGTCACACATTGAAAGTAGAAATGAACGTTACCAATTTGGCTGCTTTAAGTTTTACAAAGTTAGCTATCTTCTTCCTGGGTCCAAGGGGTATTCCCATTTCCTTCAGGTCATCAACTGTACACATAAGCTTTAAAAAGAAACAAGCACATTATTAATCATTTTAGAGGTAGACGAACTGAAATTAGAATGTGAAAATTATAAAAGACATCATCTAAAACAACCTAAGAGCCAACTTTTAAGTTAATTTGTTTTTAAATAATAGATTATTTTAAGCTATATAATCTTATCCCTGTCCACCTAAAACATCCTATTATTATTATTTTAGTTGTTGATGGACTTTTATTTCATTTATTTTTATGTGGTGCTGACAACTGAACCCAGTGCCTCACACATGCCAGGCAAGTGCTCTACCACTGAGCCACAACCCCAGCCCCCTATTATTTTTAATAGAAAATATGTACATGTTATACAAAATTCCAAAGTACAATCAAGCACACAATAGCCATTTCCCTCCATTCCTACCTCAACCACCCGACTCACCTCTCAGCAACACCTGCTCATAATTCGCTCCCCTGCAGAGATATTTCATGTGCACATAGCATCTACATGTATATTTATATGTTTATGTATGTATCTTATACACACACAGCACTGAACTTTAAGAATAAAGTTTCACCAGATGTATCTAAGAGATCAGTATACCTATGACCACCTCATTCATCTATTCACAATGCAGGTTTGCCACTCCGCTGCGTTGATGCCCACTGACAATCGACTAATTTCTACTAGTAGGTACGGAAGGTGTTTCTAAGTTTTCACTATATTAGCAATAGCTCTGCATCACGTATCCTCACAGATTTTTTTTTTTTTTTTTTTTAAGTACTGGGGATTGAACTCAGGGGCATTCAACCACTGAGCCACATCCCAGCCCTATTTTTTATTTTATTTTAATTTTTTTATATGGATACGATACTTTTATTTATTTATTTTTATATAGTACTGAGGATTGAACCCAGTGCCTCACACATGCTAGCAAGCACTCTACAACTGAGCCACAACCCCAGCCCCCTTTTGGTATTTTATTTAGAGACCGGGTCTCACTGAGTTGCTTGGTCCTCCTAGATATTCTTATGTGAATATTTCTCTATATAACATATTTCTGGCCAGACACAGTGGAGCACCTGTAACCCCAGGAGCTCGGAAGGCTGAGACAAGAGGATCACAAATTCAAAGCCAGCCTTAGCAAAGGTGAGGTGCTAAGCAACTAAGTGAGACTCTGTCTCTAAATACAACACAAAATAGGGCTGGGTTGTGGCTCAGTGGTTGAGTGTCCCTGAGTTCAATCCCTGGTATCCAAAAAGAAGAAAATATGTTTAGCAGTAAAATTCCCAGGGAAAAGGGTATTTTAAAAGGCGTTTATTTCAGAGCTGGGTGCAGTGGCACATGCTTGGCTGTAACCCCAAATACTTGGGAGGCTGAGATGGAAGGATTACTTGAAACCAAGAGTTGGATACCAGCCTGGACAACACAGTGAGACCATGTCAAAAAACAATTAATTAATTAATTAATTAAAAGATGTTGTAGGGCTGGAGTTGTGGCTCAGTGGTACAGCACTTGCCTAGCATGTGTAAGGCACTGGGTTCAATCCTTAGCACCACAGAAAAAAATTAAAAAGTTATTTAAAAAAAAAAGATGTTGCAAAATTGACCTCCATAGAGGCTGTACCAGTTTACATGCTCACCAATAATAAATAATAGTACCTACTTTTCCCTATCCTGGCATATTATCCAATCTATTTTTGTCAAACTCAGAAGTTAAAAAAAAAAAAAGAACTGCACTTTTAATTTGCATTTCTCTTCTGAGTATTCATACAGTAAGAAGCCATTGGTCTACAAATCACTTTTATATCCTTTTTCTGAACTATTACTTTCTTACCAATAGTTTTGCAGAAGCTTTGAATACTAAGGAAAAAAGTCCTCTATTTGTAATGTGTGCTCCACCTATGTTTCCCCGTCCATCATTAGCCTGCAATGTAGCTTATGGTACCTACTGCGCTGCACTTCTTTTTCTTTTATGATTTCTGGATTTTGTGTCATACTTAGAAAAGCTTTCACAGGTACTATTCATTAATAATTCCTGCTCTTTTGAATTTTTTAAACATTTAAACATTAAACATTTATTCCTGCCTCATCAGGAATAAATTTTGACATAAGCAATATTCTAAATCATTCTTAGTTTTCAATATTACATATAGGAAAAATAATTTTTTAAAAAATGAATCCAATTAACATCAGTACCAGAGATTCCATATCAATCTTTTCCTTCTCAAAAGTATTAGCATATTCAGAGAGGCTAAGTGCTTCCAGAGTTTCTTGCAAAGTTAGGACTTCTTCATTTTCAACATCAAGGTCACATGAATCATCCAAAGCCAGCTTTGACTCTTCGTGCATCTTAATAAAAAAAAAAGGAGGAAACATTACAAAGCTCAGAAAAACTCCCATAAAATGTCTTCTGATTTATAGAAAATCTTTTAAAAATTCTGCCCTATAGACAAATCAAAATTTTAGGTAGTCTGCCACCCAATGCTTGAATGTTTCAAAACATACATAAACTTATCAATCACTCACATTCCTATTTTCTATGTATTTTTAAAAACCATAACTTTCACATTTACACTTACAATCCATAAGGAAAAGAGAAATGTTTAAAATGAGTCACATGACTCCATTATACTTCTTAACCTTTTGATAAATAAAAAGTTTCAGAAAACATTTCAGCTCCAGCTCTAAACCTAATGCTAACAGGGTCAGGTGCAGACATACCTGCTTGTCCTGAAAATGGGGCTGCTTCACAACTCCATTAGCAACAGCGGGAGGTCCCGGAGACTTGGAGAAATTCAAATCTTTTTGATTAGATAGGATATCAAACAATATTAAAGAACCTAAGAAAAAGAAGTATTTTTCTTTATAATATACTTTTTGGGTGTTTTTATAATACTAAACAAATTCTCCTTTCTTTCAAAGTCCCTAGGCAGAAGTCCTCCGAAAATTACATGTAAATTAAGATCTGATAATCAACATTCTTCTTCTACCGAACAGCAGAATAAGTTAAAATATATGGCAGACCTATGAATCATGTGAAGGAAAAAGGCAGACTGTAAACTCAAAGCATTCATTTCTGCCCTTTATAAAAGTTAAGATGTATAATTCTGAGTTCCATACTAAGGATGTTATCCACAATAAAAGAACTAACAACTTAAAGATCACATTTATAAGGTGTGTATTTAACAGCTTTACCTAAACTGTGACCAGCAACAGAGACTCTTCCTTTGAAGTCTGGATTCCGACTCATGAAGAGTGCATAGAGACGATTTATTTCCACTCCCACTTTCTCCACAATTGTTTGACAGTAGGTGGGGCTATTATAAAATAAAATATCTAGCAAGGTCTCATTGGTAAAGTGACGAAAACGACCAATACTTGGCAAAGTGATTTTCTTGATATTCCTGTTTAAAAACAAAAAAAAGGTCAGTACCTTCAATCTAAGGGTTTTTAAAAGTTTTAATTTCTTATTTCTGAAAAAATAGAGTAAAAACGTTTAACTGATTAGTACATTATTAATTAATTATCAGTGAAGTTCATGAACATCCACTGAGAAAGAAAATGCCCTCATAAAATCTAACACTAACAGAATGCTGTTTGTACAATTGGTTTTATTAAAACCATGTGCACTAAAACATTATTTTAAACATTTATTTAAAATCCAGATGCTATTAACCTCTGTGCCAGCATTAATATAGCCTATATTTGTGGCTCTCAAATGGGCATATTCAAAATTGAGTGGGGTGTTTGTTCAATTTATCACAGTTCCTGGTGAGCATTGCTACCATTGAGTAGCATTCAGACAAGGGACGCTAAGTGGTCTACAAGTTGTGCCACAAAGAACTGCACTACTGTCAAGAGTATTCTCCATTGAGAAACAATAAGTCTACATCAGAGGTTCCCAACCATAGGTGACTTTACCCCCCAGGGACATGGCAGTTTCTGGAGATATTTTTGGTTGTCACATGGTGAGGGAAAGACACACTACCATTATTTAGCCAGGGATGCTGCTAAGCATCCTAAAATGTACAGGACAGCACCCTGTCTAAACCACCATATACTAGTATTTCATAAAAATCATCTTAGGGGCCAGTGAGAGAGCTCAGTGGTAGAGCATGTGCTTAACACACCTGAGGAATGGGTTCAATCTCCAGGTCCAAAAATGATTATCAAAACCAGCTAAATTTCTTAGATTCACTTAAACACACAGAGAAAAATGGTATATAAATGGTCCAGCCAGTAATCACATGTCAGAGGAAGTATGTAATTTAAAAAAAAAAAAAAAAAGAAACATTTGTTGAAGTCATAATAAACCACTTCATATTATTGTTTAAATTTTGAATCTAGGTTTAACTAATCTGAAAAATAAGATGAAAATCTACAAACCTGTCAACACCCGTTGCATCCCCACCCAAGGCACTGTGCCAGTGAACTGGGAGGAACTCCACTCGGCTGACTTTTCCCTCATCTAAAGATTTCTTGAAATGTGTCTGCAGCAATTTGAGAGAAACCACCCTAAAATCATCCACTTGAAACAAACAAACAAACAAAAAAAAAAACACATAAGATTAAATTGTCTTACCTTTGAAGCTAGTTAACAATTATATCAAATGTCAGCATTTACAAATAAAATATTTTTAAATGATGACAAAATTAGGAAAAAATAACCAACCTTTAGGAAGCTCTTTTAACTTTTCATTGTTTTAGAGGAATGTATAAATGCCTAAAAAAAACTTAGTTTAAATGCCTCTACTAGGGGGAAGCATGGCACAATGGGTTAAGACCAAAAGACTAGAATCAAAACTACCTGCTGTGGGGTCCTGGAGCCAATACCTGTTACTGACTATGACACAAAGGAACTGAACTTACCCTTGGGCCTTAAGTTCTCCACCCAACACTGGGGGATAACAATAATAGCACCTATACCCAACCATTGTATCTGTGAGGGTTAAATGACACACTACATACAAGGTACTTGGCACATATCAGGTATTCAGTAAATATAAACTATTATTATACAGATATAAAAATGAACCTTCAAAAAAATTTTTTAAGTCATCCAGGCAGATTTATGAGTTCATTAAGCAACTTTTCACAACTGTCTCCCTATAAATCAGTTCAGTGCACAGGTGCTCGAAGTTGCTGGAAGTACTCAGTCAGAGGCTGCCCGTCAGAAAGGCTAAATTACTTCCAAGATCCCTTCTAATTCTTTAGAACTCAGGATTCTATGAGTTATTTATATGGTAAGAGAAAATCAAGTACAAATTAGTATTTCCCACTGATCATATAAATATTTACCACTCTTTAGCAAGTGGCCAGGAACTAAAAATGAAACTTAAAAGCTCTTCTATTAGTTCTCAGATCATTATATGAAATAAACTATGACTAACACTTACCACATTCAACAATGCTTCTAAAGCGCAAGTCACACACAGGTCCAATACCATGCACCATGAATACCAAATGGTCAATCTGAGGCATTTCCCCTGTTTAAAAATAAAAATATATACATACATACATAAAAACTGGGAATTGTTTGGGTTTTCTTTTTTCTAATATTTACTTTTAGTTGTAGTTGGACACAATACCTTTATTTTGTTTTTTTATTTTTATGTGGTGCTGAGGATCGAACTCAGGTACTCGCATATGCTAGGCGAGCGCTCTACCGCTCAGCCCCAGCCCCAGCCCCTGTTTGGGTTTTCTTAATAGCAAAATTCTTGATATCCCTTTTGTCATCATAAACTGGCCAAAGAAATTCATGACTCTTCCAAGTAAATAAGCCTTGTTATCCTCTATCAAATCAGAGCAATTTATCCATCTTGGCACGTTAACAGGACACTAGACTGATATGGGGAGAAAGCAGACTACCTGTTCCAAAAGGCTATCTATCAATATATGGTAACCAGCAGTCTTGTACCCATGGTGGCTCCATAATGTTGTGATCATTTCAGAATTCCTCAGGGCAGGGGGTATAGTTCAGTGGTAAAGTATATGCTTGTACATACAAGGCCCGGCATTCAATCCCAGCACTAGCAAAAGAAAATAAAAATAAAATACACCTCCCCAGAACACTAAGCCCCACCTTGAGAAGCGAACTATCAATATGAAACTTTAAGGGGCTGGCAACATAGCTTAGCAGTATAGCACTCTCCTAGCATTCACAAGTCCCTGGTTTCAATCCTACTACATAAAAACAGTATTAATACTTTCAAAACTTTCCCAGAACTCTATACCTTGATTCACAAGTACTATAGGAACATTTCCAAATCAAATCTTTTTTTCACTCAGATTTAATAATACCCATTTACTTTATAATTTTATTAGACAAAAATGAAATATGTGTAATTATCAAAATAAAACCAACTCTTCTTAGGGGAAACCAAAGCACATACACCAGGGCAGGGGTTGGCAAACTACGGTCTACAGGCCAAATCTTGCCCACTATCTGTTTTTGTAAATAAAGTTTTCCTGGAACACAGCTATGTCCATTTGTCTAAATACATTCTAGAAACACTTTCACACTACAATGGCAAAGCTGAGTGGTGGCAAGAGTCCACATGACCTGCAAAGCCTAAAAGTTTGCCAACCCCCATGCTAGAGTAACATGATGTATATAACCAGTGATGTATGAAAGCACAACCCCAAAATCTTAGTTCCAATCAGCAAAGTGATTCTTCACAATACATATTTAGAATCTATATTATGCGGTGTGCAAATATTCAACAGAATTTCAAATTTATTTATTTACTTATTTATCTTGGTACTGGGGATTGAACCCAGGGGTTAGCACTGAGCTTCATTCCCAGCTCTTTTTATTTTAAGACAAGGTCTCCCTATTTGAACTTGTGATCTTCCAATCTTCCTTCCTTGGCCTCCTAAGTCACTGGGATTACATATCTGAGTCACCATGCCCAACTATTTATTTTTATTTTTAAAAATTTTTTTGGTACTGGGGATTAAAACTGGGGTGCTTTACTACTGAGTAATATCCTGAATCCTTTTTTTTTTTTTTTTGAGAAAGGGTCTCACTAAGTTGCTGAGAGTCTTGCTGAAGTTGGCTTCAAACTTGCAATCTTCCTGCCTCAGTCTTCCTCAGTCACTGAGATTACAGATGTACATCACTGTGCCAGAATTATAAATTTAAAAATAAAGCTATAGAAGTATTAAATAAGAAAGATATGTGTGAAATTGGCTGATTTCTGCATGCTATAGCAGATAATCCTAATAAGTATTTCTTCTTTTATCTTTCTAATGATGTTCCAATAGAGATGACTAAAATAGACTCCACTCCTAACAAACTATACACACCATCAGGAATCTCATCAAGGTTGTCATCAATCCCACGTTTTACAACCCTGGGCCTTGTCTGTCCATCCTGTGTGGTCCCCCACTCGTCGGGCACTGAAGAAGGCTGGAACTGAACAATAACCTTCAAGATACAATAGGATTATGACAAAGCTCAATGGCACATTCTTTTCCAATGCAGGCTAAGCAATGTATTTTAATACATAGAAAGTATGCCTCATAGTAAGGACAGCTTATAATCTAGTTGCAGTATTAAATGGCAAGATTCCCAATTAATTTACGAATTCAGTCTCAACTACAAAAACTTAAACTGACCACTTTTCAGGAAGAAATCTATCATTAAGTCAACTGATTAAATTCAGCCCTGTGCCATACAGAAATTTCTCTTTCAAAAAAAAAAAAAAGAACATACAGATAATTTTATGTAAGTCTGTGTTCATGTAAAAAAACAAAAAGTAGGAGGTTCTCATTTTTCACTTGATACTATTTTATACTGTTTAAATTTATTGTGAACATATGAATTTTTTATTTACACTGGTATCAATAAGGACTAAAAAAGTGTTTAGGATGACTTACTTTTCTATTTTTCTTTAAAAATAAATGAATAAAAAGTCTATGTTCTCAGAAGCTACCATATGCCAAGCCCTGTTCTAGATGCTTTGCATAAATTATTTCATCTAAAATTTCATGTGGAATAACATTACTGCAGGCAAGGACCTGGGAATCAGAGAAATTAAATGTGGTAAATCAAAGTATGAAAACACTACTAATCAATTATTTTTGAAAACAAGAAAAGTTTATGGAGACAATTAAAAAGAAAAGAAAAAGAAAGCATACATTTTTTTTTTTTTTTTACTTGAAAGATTAAAACAAACCATTATCAAGGGCAGATAAGCACATTATGGCCCCCAGGATAAAAAAGTTTCCCTGAAAAATCACACCCATTCAGCAAAGTAATGATTAAAATGAACCTCACACTTTAAGCAACATTACCTTTGGATTGTGCATAACAATGGTCTCTCCACTTGGAAACTCTAATCTGCGGTGCCACTGATTTGTGGTTACAGCTTTTTTATATTCTGCCTACGATAAAGTGAAAAACATATAATCCAGTATGACAAATCTGTATCACATCAAGAATGTGGGGCACAAGGAAAACCAGGATTGTGACAAAAATAACAGCAATGGCAGCTCTGATTTACTGTAACCCTACTTTTTAATTACTTTATATATAATTACCTCATTTAAGTAATTACTCTCAATCATTTCTAAATATTATTGTCCCCATTGTGTAGAAAGGAAAACCAAGGTTTTGGACAGTGAATTAGTTTCTGAAGTTTCAAACACAAAGTACCACAAATTGGGCAGCTTAAAACAAAATTTCTGGAGGCTAACAGTCCAAAAATCAAGGTGTTAGGAGGGCTCTGGTCCCTCTGAAACCAGTAAAGAAATCCCCCTTGCCTCTTCTCAGTTTCTGGTGGTTGCCTGCAACCTTTGGCATTTCTGGCTTGCAATGATCTCCAATCTAAGCCTCCATAATCATGTGGCATGCCCCCCTCTGTCTTAACATGGCTGTCTTTTTATGAAGACACCAGACTGATCAGAGGTCTGCCCTACTCAAGTATGATCTCATCTTAACTAATTACATTTGCAGTGACACTATTTCAAATTAAGCTCATGTTCTGAGGTACTGGTGGTTAGAACTTCAACATATGATTTGGGGACAAAAGGGGAAGGGAACACTATTCAACACATAACAGGCAGTACTGCACACAGTTACATAAGATCATATAACCAAGTGAGTGTGGTAGTGCACACTTACAATCTCAGCAACTTAGGAGGCTGAGACAGGAGGATCCAAGTTCAAGGCCAGCCTCAGCAACTTAATGAGACCCTAAGCAACTTAGTGACACTCTGTCACAAAATAATAAATAAATAGATAGATAAATAGATAAATAAAGGGTTGGGGATATAGCTCAGTGGTAAAGTACCCCTATGTTCAATTCCCATTACCACTACAAAAAAAAGATTACACAACCAGTTAGGAACAAATAGTAGAATGGTGGTTCACTCCCATCCAAGACTTTCCAACTCCCAAATCTTGACTGTGCAACCATTTTCTTACTCTTTCTCCTCCTTCAGATACATTATTCTGCTTTCTGTAAAGGTCTGAAGGCCTCTTGAAGACAGATTTAACAGGAAGTAATGGGGAACCCCTGATATACCCAGTCTATAATGTCTGTTTTTTAATTTTGCTAATTCACAAGTATAGATTGCTAGAGTTTTTTTTTTTTTTTTTTAGTAATGGGCTCAGTCATAGAGCACTTGCCTAACATGCATGAAGCCCTGGGCTTAATCCCCCGTATGGCAAAAAAAAAAAAAAAAAAAAAATTAGTAATTGATTATTTGAGAATCACGTCAAAATACAAGTCTTTCTTTTTGTGTCCTGGGCAATCATTCAGTAACAATCCCTCTTCATCAGGATTCTGTACTTTTGACCTTTTCATTTTTTTCTAATTTTTAACCTATTTATTTATAAATAAATAGACCACAAAAACGGAAGAAAGAAAAAGTTCACCCTCTTAAGAATTATCTTCACTTCATACTCCCTTTTAATACATTAACTTATAGTACTTACTTATAATACACAACTTATAGTACATCTTTTCTGGAGAGTAAGATCACAAAAGCAATACTTTCAATTGGTCTTAGTTACTTTTACTAGTTTGATCTTTCATCTAAAATTTAGGGGCAGGGTTGGGTACAGTGGTGCACTCCTGTAATCCCAGCAAATAGGGAGGCTGAGGCAGAAGAGTCACAAGGTCAAAGCCAGCCACAGCAACTTAGCAAGGCCCTGCCTAAAATTTTAAAAAATAAAATAAAAAAGGTTGTGGCTCAGTGATTAAGTGACCCTGGGTTCAATCCCTGCTACATAAAAAAAAAAAAAAAGCTAGATACCCACACACACAAAAAAAATCTATAATTGTTAGAAAAAAATATGTACACGGATAGGTGAAGAACAATCTAGAAAACATTTTTTTAATGTAGATGTATCTTTTTAATTTTTTTAAGTTGTGGATGGACACAACACCTTTATTTTATTTATTCATTTTTATGTGGTGCTGAGGAACCAAACCCAGTGCCTCACACATGGTAGGCAAGTACTCAACCAATGAGCCACAACCCCAGCCCCTAGAAAACATTTTATTTTTTAGGTATAGATGGACACAACACAATGCCTTTATTTTTATGTGGGGCTGAGAATCGAACCCGGGTCCTGCCCGTGCTAGGTGAGCGCTCTACCACTGAGCCACAATCCCAGCCCTCGAAAACATTTTTTTTAAATAGAGTATAATTGAAAAAGTGATAAGATTATGGTTAAATTTTTTATTTCTATTATATGTTCCTCAAGGGAAAAAAATTATTAATTTTATAATGAGATTTGAACAGTCAGCTCCTAAACAAAATACAAGCCTTATCCCTTGCTTAAAATTATTCAAAATACAATTAACATTTTAGAGGCCCATGGTGTTTTCTACAAGCTTGAAGAATTACTAAATTAAAAAAAAAAATCAACTAAAATGTTCTAACTTCCCAAGTATGCAACTAAATTCATTTAACTTTTCAAATATTTAACACTCAACAATTCTACTTTATAAAGTAGAATTATTATAATAAATTGACACAATTACATACAAAAATTTTAACGAGTAGTTTTTTTGGATTTTCTTTTGTTGTCATACTGGAGACTGAACCCAGGAGCACTATACACTTTTTACTATGAGACAGAGTCTCAAACTTGCAATCCTTCTGCCTCAGCCTCCCAAGTCTCTGAGACTACAGACACGCATATACGTACCCAGCTATAACCACCAGTTTCAAGATGGTTAAGTCTACTGATATTTCTTTCTATTCTGTTTCATATTTATTGTCACAAATGATAATTTAATTTCAAGCTTTACTAAATATTAATATGAAAAATGTCTCAATGCCTGGCATCTATTGTCAACATCAAATCCCTGCATCCTATGTTTTTTTAAATGACTATTTATTTATTTATTTGTTTGTTTATTTATTTATTTATTGGTACTGGGGATTCAACTCAGGGGCACTTAACCACTGAATCACATCCCCAGCCCTATTTTGTATTTTATTTGGAGACAGGGTCTCACTGAGTTGCTAAGCACCTCATTATTGCTGAGGCTGGCTTTGAACTCTCGATCCTCCTGTCTCAGCCTCCCGAGCTGTTGGGATTACGGGCATGTCACTGGGCCCGTTTAAGTTCTTTTGAAGGTCTGATATAAACAGCTTATTAGATCTATGATGTGCCCCTGAAAAACACAGAAATCTAACTTTAGACATGGAAGCTACAATAAGCATATCATGAATGCTGGCACCACTCTAAAAGCAATCATTTTTTGTAAACAGCATCAAGACAGGCTACCTTGCAAATAAAAATCAACTCCAGTGAGTGATGTCACATAAGGTTCCAATGCTTGCAGGGTTTGCATGAAAAGCATTATATGAATAAAGCACTCATACCTCTAGTTTTTCACTGAACTCCTCTGTATAGGGAACAAATCTGCTATCTGTGTCCCCCTTGTAAAACCAAGTACAGCGTCTCACTTCAGCAGGCTCCTCCTCCCAGTACACGGCTTTTCTCATTCGGTCATAGAGGTAAACATCATAGCGCCCTCCATCTGTACCTAGGATCACACTCTCAGGATCTGGCTGGACTAAACAACAAAGATCAAATTTTCCCTAAAAGTTATGCGGCATATTTAAAAATGATTAATGAGAATGCAGTAACTAATCAATGCTTAAAGATTAAAAACTGAGCTCACTTTTTTTAAAAAAAAAAAAGAAGTTTAAGACTAATCTGTACTGTTTAAAATCACGACTCTTCTTAAGTGGAAAAGAAATAGCCAGGGCAAACTTTAAAAATGTGATCATAAAACAAATAACACATGAATTTTTTTTTTAAATCAAAGCAGTAAATATTTATAAACAGCAATGCTCCATAAAGTGTTTCCAGAGTTAATACATGATTTCAAATCCCATAATCACGTAATAAACAAAGAAATATATTTCTACATATTTCCCAGAGCCTTAAGGCGTTCCTGTGCATCATCTCTCAAGATGGATATAGAAGCAGAATTCCAAAACCAATCTGACCATGCAACACTTTTTTCACAGAGCCATATTCCAGAATAAGAATTCCACAGAAAATGCTTTTATTCAAAACTACAAATGAATAAGAAAAATAGGAAAACTGAAACTTGAATTATATGACCTACTCTACTTCTCTGATTTAAAACACCTTTAAACAATTTACTAAACCAGTTCTTCAGATACCTTGCTCAGATAACTTGTGATTTACATTAGTATCACATCTCATTCCTTCTCTTCCTGGAAACAAAAGATCCATGATAGGTACATACCAGAATTATAAATTTCTTCAAGATTTGAAGAGTCAAACACACTGAAAGGCATCCATAGTTGCTTATATTCTACCTCCTTGCAGTAAAACCAGTGGGGTTGAACAGGTTCATATTGATTTTGAAGTACAAAAGGTGGCGGCCCTGGCACAGAGGGACCCACAGGTCTAGCAAGTACCTGCTGCTGTGTTGGTGACTGCACTGAAGGAGGAATCTAAAGGGGAAAACAAAGAATGTTGTGTTTGTCCAAAAGAATTATTTTGAATATGCTTCAGACTCAAATTGACATTAGTAATAATTATCCTACATACTTTTTGTAATAACAATTACAAAAATTTACCAAGGATGTACACCAAATGTTTGTTGTACATTATATTCATTCAAATATTGGCATTCTCTAAAGCCATTAAAAATGTTTTAGAAAAAAATTTAGTAATATATGTTCACAAAAATAAAGACTATTTTTTAAAGGATATGTATCCACATGGGATTATTATTATTTGTATTCTTGTCAGCAAGAATACAAATAGGAAGCAGGGCGCAGTGGCGCACACCTATAATCCCAGCAGCACTCATGCTCAGGAGGCTGAGGCAGTAGGATTTCGAGTTCAATGTTGGCCTCAGCAACAGCAATGTGCTAAGCAGCTCCATGAGATTCTATCTCTAAATAAAATATAAAATAGGGCTGGGGATACGGCTCAATGGTCAAATGCCCCTGACTTCAATCCCTGGTACAAAAAAAAGAATACAAATAATAACTGGGCACGGTGTTGCACATCTGTAATCCCAGCAGCTTGAGAGGCTGCTAAGACAGGAGGATCATGAGTTCAAAGCCAGCCTCAACAACTTAGTGAGGCTCTAAGCAACTTAGCGAGACCTGTCTCTAAATAAAATATAAAAAGGTCTGGGGATGTGGCTCAGTGGTTAGAGTTCCCCTGGGTTCAATCCCTAGTACCAAAAAAATAAAAATACAAATAATAATGCTAGAGAGGATGTGGAGAGAAAGGAACACTTTTGCACTCTTGATGAGACTATAAATTAGTACAATCACTATGGAAATCAGTGTAGCATCTAGTCTTTTGAGGAGCCTCCATACTGACTTCCACAGTGGTTGTACTAATTTATAGTCTCATCAACAGTGTAAAAGTGTTCCTAGCTGACCCAGCTATACCACTTCTCAGTATTCTCAGTATTCACAATAGCCAAACTATGGAACCAGCCTAGTTGTTCATCAACGATGAATGGATAAAGAAAATGTGATACAGATACACAATGGAGTTTTATCTAGCCATAAAGAATGAAGTTATGGCATTTGCAGGAAAATGGATGGAACTGGAAACCATCATGTTAAGCAAAATAAGTCCAACTCAGGTTAAGGGTCCTGTGTTTTCACTCATATGCAAAAGCTAGAGAGGAAAAAGGAAAACAAAGGTGGGGGTTGATCTCCTAAAAATCAAAGGGAGATCAGTAGAGGAAAGGATAAGGGGTAGAGGGAAAGGAGGGAAGTGGTAAAGAGTGATATTAGTCAAATTATATTGTCATATTGTATGCATGTATAAATATGTAATAATAAATTCCATCAATATGAAAGTATAATGCACCAATAAAAAAAAATGTGTGTGTGTGTGTGTGTGTGTGTGTGTGTGTGTGTGTGGTGGGGGAAGCTGGGGATGTGGCTCAATGGTTAAGTGCCCCTGGGTTCAACTCCCAGGTCTGGTGAAAAAAAAAAAAAAAAAACCAGAAATTTGGTTACTTTCTAATGTATGATGAAACCCAACATTATCAAGAATTTGTATACTATTATGATTTAAATAATAAAGTAGATCTCCAGGGCGTAGGAAGTACCTCAGTAGTACAGTGTTTACCTAGCATACATTAGGTCCTGAGTTCAATCCCTAAAAAAGCATATTTCCAGGAGACATATTGTCATTCTCTCCCACATTGGGTTGGGTGCTTAATTCTTTTCATCTCCCTTTTTATTTTATATAGCTTCCTCTGGAAGTCAGATGAACAATTCATGGGGGAAAAAGCATAAAGAAAATTCACAAAATTTACCTAAGGTAAATGTTATTCCATTACCCTCCTTCAGATAGAATTTAACTGACTGGATCCAAATTCCGTGTAAATATAAATTACTGGAGAAATCAATTTTTGTCCCTATAATTGAGTATTTGTATTAAATAGTAAATTAGGAGATGAGAAGCTGGCACTCTGTTAAGACAATAATTGCCTCAACTCTCATGTGTTCCTAGGTAATATTTATTAGTAGTATCTTACCCTAAAAACTGTGAATATTGGCCTGCACTAACTCATTAAAATCAATTATTACATCAGCAAACAGGTAAAATAAACTTCAAAGCATGTAACTTACAAAGTTGAAATAAACAGTAGTGATGACAAAAGTGAATCTGACCCCCATGGAGGACAAGTGGCCACTTGAACCTTTGATTTCAGCATCCACCATGGCTGACAGACTATGTGCCTAATATTTCTACCTGTACAGACCTACACCATTTCTAAATCATAAAAGTAAAAATCTGTGACAGGCTCTATTTTAATTTCTAAAGGGTTGAATCTAATAGAGTCTAATAAACATATATAGTTGTTTTAGCTCTAATACCTGCTAAACAACTACAAGCATCTTTTGTTTGTTTGTTTGTTTGTTTTGTGGTGCTAGGGATTGAATCCAGAGCCTTGTGCATGCAAGGCAAGCACTCTACCAACTGAGCTATATTCCCAGCCCCCAACTACAACATCTTTGTTTACTGTCTGTTTTATGTGTACTTGTGCACTCCTGAGTATTACCTATGGTTTCTACATATGTGGTTGTGTCCATACAGCATGTGCATGGTATCAAAGTTGGCTTACAGCTGGGTGCAATGGTGCACGCCTATAATCCCAGCGGCTCAGGAGGCTGAGACAGGAGGATTTAGAGTTCAAAGCCACCCTCAGCAGTAACGAGGTACTAAGCAACTCAGTGAGACCGTCTCTAAATAAAATACAATAGGGCTGGGGATGTGGCTTAGTGGCCAAGTGCCCCTGAGTTCAATCCCCAATACCAAAATAAAAGTTGGCTTACAGCCAAATGAGTACAAATGAGTAAATTTCACACATGGATCCAAATGCCTTTTGGTTCATGTGACTTAAATAAAACTTTAGCAAAAAGGGTCAATTTAAATTGGTAAGAGTAATGATGTCTTTGAAATTAGCAACTCACATATTTTTAGGTGGCCAGTGAATCAAAGCACTTATTTCTATCAGATGTTTGAAGTGCAATATCCATTGCTTTAAAGGATTTTTCTTTTTCATGAAAAACTTGCTGTCAGTCCCCTGTCTTGTGGGAGTTCTATCTATTTGAAACCAAATAAATCCTATTCCATTTACTCTTATGGAAGAAAACAAACATAAAAAACAAAAAACATAACTCATTCTCATTTGAATTATAAAACACACAAAAGTTCTTTCAAACATTGGCCAAGGTGAGAGGAAAAAAAGTAAGAGCGAATAATTAGGACACAAAACCTAACTACATACCGGTGGCAAAGATCCTGGAGGCGTCTGGTACATCTGCATAGGGGGTCCAGAGGGTGGAGGGTGAGAGGGATGGCCTGGTGTTTGGCACTGTTGCAGCTGTGGTGGTGCAATATATGGATTAGCCCTGCTGCTGACAGGGGTATGGCGATATGGATTGTACCCTTGTTGGGGGGTTCCTTGGGGTGGGCTCCCAAAATTTGAAGGAGGGAGACTACTTGGCTGAGAAGGCAGGTAAGTATTCATTCCCATCTGTGGGGAAGGTGGAGCACCATATGGAGGCTTCGATACAGATGGTGGAAATGCATTCAACACATCTTGGGATCCAGTTGTAAAAGGGAGAGCAGTCGGGGAATTGGAGAACGCAGATTGTCCAACCGATGTTGCTGCAGTTGTTAAAGGTGACTGTCCAATATTCCCAAAAGGATCACTACTGCTTGATACCTGAGAGAAGTAACTAAATGTCTGTGGGGTGGATGTGTGAACAGAAGTCTGACCGAGGAAGCTGTCCTCCTCACCCACATCTGTGGAATCCTCTGAAACAGAACAGGAGAGCAAATGATTTAAAGTTTTCTAACATTCTGTAGATATAATTCTGTAAGGAAAAACCAGCAATTCTACCTCTTACGTGTTAATCTAACTCATATTTCTGCTTTACAGGTAAAAAAACCTTTTTTTCTTTGAAATGAAAATCTAGAAAATATTCATAGGAAAAAATCAAAAGCAGGAAAATATACAATTCATTGATAAGCCCACCTCCCAGAGACAATCACATTTTGGTATATACTCTTTCATACTTTTTAAATAAATGTAAACAGTTAATATTTCATAAATATATAAATGTTTTTACAGAGATGCTTTTAAAAACAGAAATATTAACTATACCTACAACTTTATTGGGGGGAGGGGGGTGTACCAGGGATTGAACTCAGGGGCACTCAAGCCCTAAGCCACATCCCCACCCCTATTTAGAGACAGGGTCTCACTGAGTTGCTTAGCACCTCACAGTTGCTGAGGCTAGCTTTAAACTCACAATCCTCCTGTCTCAGCCTCCCAAGCTGCTGGGTTTACAGGCATGCGCCATCACACCCAGCTATACCTACAACTTTTACATATTATTATAAATTTTTTCTCTCCCTGGTAAAATATGACTCAAATGTTATTCCATCACCCAAATGCACATCATCTTAATTTCTATAGTCATGAAGAGAAACTAAAGTACACATTAACTCTGTGGACAAGAAGGGGTGTAACAGGGCTCTTACTTACAAAGCACTTATTATACAAATGAACATATGTTATGTGTATTCCCAAAGAAAAATATGTCAACCTTAATTTCCATCCCTAACATCATACAGTGTCACAACCAAATAATTAGTCATTACAGAACACCAGATAGCTAGGAAAGCCATTTTTCTAACTAAGGAAGTTCTCATCTCTCTTTGCCCAACTTGATCTTCACTGTGGGTATTAAATCAAAGGATTTTCTTTTGTTCTGCTACCAACTCATGAATAAAATAAAAGCATATACCCTCCACATGACCTACAAAGTCCACCCTGCTCTTCCTCACTGAACATTCCCAAGCTCTGAGCTTGCAGCTTTCATCCTTCTCTTTTCTTTCTCCTGTCTTATCCTTCTTATCTCCTACTACTGGAGGCATGGAGTCCCTCAGAGGGTGGCCTCTCTCCCAGCACACAAGTACACAGTGGTCCCTGTCCTTGGAGGTTTGCCAAGCTTTGTGCTCCTCCTTGACGTCTGCTGAGAAGACCACTGGGCTCACAGGAGATTCTGCCTTGAGTGCCTAGGCTGCTCCGCTTAGATTTCACATACACCAAACTACCAAGACACTCCACTATACATGTTTGGACCATCATCCCAAAAGACTCACAAGATTATGGCATTAGAGATTGAATCTTTTGGATTATGATCAGCATGGTACTATTTTTCTTAATATTTACTTTTACCGTAGTTAGAACACAATATGGTTGTTTTATTTATTTATTTTTATGTGATCCTGAGGATGGAACCCAGGGCCTCGTTACACTGAGCCACAACCCAGCCCTGCATGGTACTATTTAAAAGACTCCTAAAACTTGTTTCTTTGTATCAAAAAAAAAAAAAAAAAAAAAATCCTTCCTATTCAAGACTCTGTCTGCTTTTCTCTTTCTACTTTTCTAATGTATTTCCAGTTTCCACCTAACCTTCACCTTCCTGTGAACCTTACTTGGATTTCTCTGTATTTCTTAGTTCGTCCCTCAACAATGAACTGTGTGTGATGGGAAGAGAGGGGGGGCCTTATGTGCTATCTTTCACCCTTTAAGAGAATTTGAAATTAACCTGGTCCAAGAAATATTTTTCTAATTAATATCAATCATAAATGAAGTGACAACATTCTGCTAGCTTCCCCTGAGGTTTTGTTTGTTTGTTTTTTCTGCAGCATTGGGATTGAACCCAGGGCCTCATGCATACTGGACCAGTGCCCCACCACTGAGCCACACTCTAGCCCTCAGGACACAATGTTCACGAGCAGTCTATACTCAGGACTCTACCAACTGTCTCAAACCAAGACTGCCATGTGTTCCAGAAGCTATTTTTTAATCACTCCCTAAATATTTCTGACAGATGCAACTTCGTATGCTTCAATTTAATAGGCTTAAAACTAAATTTATGGGGTTGGGGTTGTGGCTCAGTGGTAGAGTGCTTGCCTAGCATGTGTAAGGCACTGAGTTCAATCCTCGGCACCACATAAAAATAAACAAAATAAAGGCCCACTGACAACTAAAAAATATTTTTAAAAAAATTAAATTTATTATATTGACCACCCCATGTCCTTTTTAAAAAAAAATATTCTTTTAGTTATCAATGGACTTTATTTTATTTGTTTATATGCGGTACTGAGAATCAAACCCAGTGCCTCATACCTGCTAGGCAAGCGCTCTACCACTGAGCCACAATCCTAGCCCCACCCATGTCCTTTCACAGGTTCTCACAACCTCAACAGGAGTTCACCAACAACATCAAGATTTCAGCAAAAACCTCGAGTCTGTCAGACTCTTCCTCTAATACCCTTCATTTAATCGGATGCTCTTCAATAAATATTTATACAGCACCCATATGTGCCAGGTACAGAGCTTAGTCTTAGAGCCCAAACTGAACAGGAACAGACCTCTGCACTGACAAAGCTAATAATCTGACCACCAGTGAGTCAAAACTTTATAGACTAAAAATCTCTCCCATCTGTTCCCTGCTCTCCATACCCAATGTCAGTCACCTGGGCTAGAATGCCATTTGCTCCTATCTGAAGTACAATGGCCACCCAAATGACCATTCTTAGTATAGTTAGCCTTATTCCAATGCAATCTAAGAAAACTTTAGTCCTTCTGAAACACACTTCTCATTTTATTGCCTTATTAACATCCTTCAAAGGTTCCCCACACCCCTCAGGATGAACTTCAAACTCCTTAAAACAGTACTTACAGCCCACAGACCCCAAGCGCCACTCCCCTGCAAACCCTCTAGTCATAATGACCTACTTGGGTCGGGGAGCTAGAGGACAGAACAGGAGATAGAAGAGGTCCATCCCTGCCCCACACAACCCACCGCCAACTCCTGCCAAGCCTGGAAGTTTTCTCACCTATGCAGATGCCCTCATTTCTATGTACCCTTCAATAGGCAGCTCAACTATCACCTCCCGTGAGGCCCTGAGGCCTAAGGGACATGCCCTTCCCACTCCACCAGCTGAGACCCACTGTGTTCACAGCAGCCTATCCATCCCTTATTCTAGCTTTCTAAGCCTGTGTTACAACTGCTTACCCAGGTGGGCATTTGAGTATACATATGTACTGTGCAGTCATTGAAGGAAGAGCTATCTGCATTTCTGTGTCTCTGACATATGAAACAGAGCATGGCAAAGAGAAGCTGCTCAATCCATTTGGTGAATGCATGAAATTATTCCTGTGTGCCTCTTTTAATGATATGATTAACTGTTGCTTCCAAGGAGTCAGGTTCTTCTTTACCTCCACATATTTTCTGAAAGAATCTCTAACTACGAAATATTTTTTAGAGGTGGAAAAATACTTGCTATGGAATTTTAGTTCTAAAATCTATTCATGTTCTCACACTCATAAAAAAAAAGTTCAGCCAAACACAGTATGGCATACGCCGATAATTCCAGCTACTTGGGAAGTTGATGCAGGAGGACAACAAGTTTGAGGCCAGCCTGGGCAACTTAAGTGAGACTGTTTCAAAATAAAATAAAAGGGACTGAGGATATAGCTCAGTGATAGAACACTTGCCTAGCATGCTGGAAGCCCTGGGTTTGGACCCCAATACAGCAAAAACAAATCTGAAAAAAAAAAAGGTCTGTCTTCAAGAAACAAAGAGTTTTAAAGACAGATGTAATTACTCTGTACTTACAATGACAATGTCTAGCAACAATTGACAATGACACACACAAACTAAATACTGTATAACAAGGAAGACGGACACAAACCAAACAATACTTACGGAGCAGAGGATTATACAAAAACCCCAAGCATGGCCTCATTTACTCCTAGATCCTCCCACAGCACTCTGCTCCAGCCATGCTAGTTCTTCACCAAAGACAGCAACGTCTAATCTTTTGACCACATTGCCTAAATGAGACATACATATTCCTGATGCCCACCCTCCCATTCATTCAATAAGTATCTGCTGCATTGTCTACTGCATTCCAGGCACTGGGCATATATATGCTAATGAGTAAAACCAAGACCCTGCTTTCATGGCGCTTAGGTTTCTAGTGGGGGAAAATAAATATGCATATATGTCAGGTAGTGACAAGCACCAAGAAGAAACAACACAAGAGAAGAAGAACTTTAATGTACTGCTGAAGTCGTTCTCCACTTCTCCATGAGATTTTCCTTAGTCCTTCAAACAGTAATAAATTATTCACTAGAAAAAAAAAATCAGCACTTAAAAAGGACCTATGTGCTAGACACCAAATAAGATTCTAGAAATAAAAAGGTAATTAATTAACGCATCAAAATAAATAAAGGAGAAAGGTAATTAAGTCACAGCCGCAAATTTCAACAAGCCTCAGTCCAAATGAAAAGGCAAACATGTTCAGTTCACATTTACATGTGTGCAAGGTACTATGCTGTTTTATAGAAATTAATTCACTTCTCAGGACAATGCCATAAGACTGAACATATATGAAAATTGAAGCATAGAGAGGTAAAGTATCATGACTGAGGTCACACATCAAGTTACTGGCAGAGCCAGGACTGGAAAACAGCCTGTACTACTCAACACTAGGCCTTGGTTATGCTATATAATCACCAAAAAGCAATCACCCTAGACATTACTACAGATATGAGCAAAAAGCTAGAGGTGCACAGAGGAGTGGGGGCCTAAAAGGACAAGAAAACCCTTCTTACAGGAACTGATGCACTACCTTGAAAAATGAGGACTACATTGTGTCTACAGTTTGCAAACACTACACTTTACTCTAGAAGAGGACAACGTCTTTCGTAGGACAGTTTGTTGTTAATTCTGGAGTCTCCTAGTAGAAAAGAGCCTTCTGTACTCCAGAAAAGGGACACCGTCCACCCTGGAGGTAACTTACCATCTCCTAGGAGAGAGATACCCTACTATATCCTGAAGTCTCCTAGGAGGATGCCTCACCATACCCTAGGAGAAGGCGACTAATAATCTGCATCCCTGCCAGCACTCAGCACACAGTAGGTGTTCACCGAGGATCAGTGGAATGCCAGGGCACGAGTGTCGGGGCACTGTAGACAACCCGGACAGGTGGCTCCTTTGACGACCAGCCAGCCACATCACCTGGGCCCCGCCCTCTAAAGCTGGCAATGCTGGCCCCAGCAGGCGCCCGGATCGAGAAGCGGCAGAGGCAGAGCCTCGCGTCCGAGCCTCATAGCCGGGCGGCCCGGCTCCCCGCACACGCCCACCCCGCGGGACAGCCCTCCCCTCCTACCTCCGGGCAAGAGCAGGGAGGCCGGGGCCGCGACGGCTTGGGTGACTGGGATGAAGGGCACGTTAAAGCTGAGCTCCGTGGCCGAGGAGGAGAAGAGTAAGTTAGTGCTCAACGAGGAGGTGGAGGCGCCGCCACTGCCACCGTTAGATTTCCTCTCGGCCATGGCTGCGTCCCACCGTCTGTTACACGTCTGCGGGAAGCCGGTGCGGCACCACCGGCCGGAAACCGGTCACCCTTGGGCCAGCGCACTTCCGCACTTGCGCACAGGGGCCAGCACTCCAAGAGGCTGGCCGAGGGCCCTTTTCCTTCGCCTGCCCGCGCTGCCAAAAATCAACATGGCGGCAGCGGCTTCAGGCCCGAATCCGCACGTGACTCGCTCAGTTTCTGCGCAGGCTCAGTATGAGACGGAGGACTGCGATTGGGGCAGGCCTTTGGGGGTGTGGCTGCTGCGGGTTTCAGGTAAAACCTCAAATTGACGCTGAAAGTCACAGATTGCGGGCGGCGCTCTGGGCTTCCTGAAAGTACCAAAGGGATAGTTTAACTGGCAAGATTTTGGAGGTACAGTGGAATACGTCAGGACAAGATAGCAGAGTGCTCAAACGGAGGGCAGGGGGAAAAAGCAGTGGAGGCAATCGCAGCCAAGGTGGAGCCAGATTCTTCTGTTCTAGCACCCTCCCGCCCTTCGGGACAGAACTAAGCTGAACTCCTGTCGTTGGCACAGAAATGAAAATAGTAAAACCATTAAGTTTTTAAAGACATTTCTTTGAAAAATAAAATAGGGGACTGAAATTTAAGGATATGATATTTCAAAATGCTTTCTATATGTACCCACAGTAGTCTTGACAAATTGAATTCAAAATGCAGCGCAAATAATTTGAACATAATTATGATCTTGCATAGTTAGATGTTATGAAAGTAAAAGTACCATAAGCACTCTTTCAGCGGAGATAAGACCTCAAAGGAAACCGTGATATAGTGAAACACATCCCACAGCAAATTACACCTATATAAAACCTGTTCGTTAACGAATTAAATGACTACTTAATGTAACGTCTGATTATTTTTTTAAAAAGCCAAACACTAGTTAAAACAGGATAGGTTTCATTTAGTAATAATTGTTGCAAAAGTGATGTCCAGCTTGAACAGAAACCAGCCTTACTGAAAGAAAATGTTCAAGACTTTTTTTTTTTTTCCTTAAGTTACTAAGGATTGAACCCAGGGGCCCTCACTACCACTGAGTTACACTACTGTCTCTTCACCTGTTTTATTTTGGGACAAGTTTTCACCAAATTGCTGGAGCTGACCTCCAGCTTGCAATCCTCTTGCCTCAGCCTCCCAAGTCAACAGGTATGCACACCCCAACTGGCAGTTTGAGACTTTTTAAGGGCTGGGTGGGCTAAGGGAAAGACACTGAGACATGCAAAGAAGGTTGGTCTACCTGACTAAGCGTTCTGGGTTTTTTTATGGTGCTTGTCTACAGGAGACACATGCTTCTCATAGCTTTTATTCTCACAGAGTGAGAATAACAATCTCCTTGAATGTACACACATTTCAAAGGGTCTTTGGGAAGACAGTTCCAAGTGGTAGAAGATCTACATCTGAAAGAAGGAGAATTTTTAATTGTCAGCTTTCAAAAGTAACTGTTCTAATCAGTGGCTCAGGGACCTATCACCAGGTTTTGGCTGAAAGAAACAGTAAATTCTCCTAGCAGTGTTGAGCTTTCTTGGGCAGACATTTTTAAAGGGCTATAGTCACCCTAGATACATGGCCTCACACTGCTAGAAGCCAGGGTACAGGTTGCTCAAGGACAGTCTCTGTCACTATGGGTGGGCAAGGCAGTATACTAAACACTAGGGGTACGATGGTATGTAAAATATACCCTCTGGGGAACTTAGTCTGGTTAAGACAGGCAACTAAATGCATAATAACAATAACTAAAGGGTAATGAATAATATAATGCAGAATTTCCTAACGTGTGTTACATAGAACACTGACATCATTAGATAAGGAGATAGAACCTTTCCATGGAGAGATAGCAAGTATCTTGCACACCAGACCATCAACAAAGGACCTACCTAGTCTAGAGTGACATGACACACTTCCCTGAAGAAGAAAAATTAAAGTTGAGACCTGAAAGACAAAGGATAGAAGTTAATTGAAAAAAACTTAGGGATGGAAGGATTGGAGGAAACAGTAAGGAACAAATTTACATAAAGGAACAATATGTAGGAAACACTGAGATGCCACATTTGAATGTTAAGAGAAACAGAGGTAAAACTATGGCTAGAGCCCAGGGAGCTAATGGGAGAGAGTTGGGGGATGAGGATTAAAAAGTAGACAGAAGTTAGTTGCTGTTTTAGTCTTTAGAGGGCAACAGGGAGTTAAAGGGTTTAAAGGAGGATGAAAAAATTATAGCACTTACTCTGTAGAAAGTTCATTCCGCTTCAGTGTAACAAAGTTGCCAAGGAAAGGGCAACCCTGGAAATAGGAAGAGTAGTTGGCAGACCTTGGGGGATCAGGAGAGCAATCATGGTGGTTAGTGCTGACAGAAAAATGAACAGAAATCGAATAATCCCTAGGGAAAAACTGAACAGGTTTCCTTCTGAAACTGTTGGAAGCACAAATAGTTTTTGTTTTCAAGCATAAACCCATTAAAGATGAGTTTTCCACACCAACAAGATTTTAGAGGCAGCAAAAAGGGTAAATGAGCAGCAGAAAAGGTGGGCACAGTGGTGCATGCCTATAATCCCAGATGCTCCAGAGACTGAGACAGGAGAATTAAAAGGTCCAGGACAGCATCAGCACCTTAGTGAGACCCTGACTCAAAATAAAAAGCATTAGTGATGCAGCTCAGTGATAGAATACCTGCCTAGCATGTGTGAGGCTGTGGGTTCAATCCCCAGCATTAAAATATATATATATATATATTAAAGAAATATTCAGGGGGAAAAAAGAATAACAAAATTAAAACTCAGTTGAAGAAAAATAGATGTGAGGAATTTCCCAAAAAATAAATCAAAAAGACAAACAGATGGGAGCTAGGGGAGGAAATGTAAGAAATTAGAGTACCAAGCAAGGAAATCCAAAATCTGAATATTAACAGTTCCACTAAAAATAGAGAAGATGCAGGGAGAGGGAATCATATTCTTATTCCTGGAAATGAAGAATATAAGTTTCCAAATTGAAAGGTTTGAGTGCCCAAAACAGTAGTTGAAAAGATCCACACAACAGCACTCATAGGTCACAAAAAGATCTCATAGGTCACAAAGGATACAGTCAAATGCAAAGAAATTCAGCTCCCAAAATATTTACCTCTCAAGCACACTTTTGATGAAAGCAACTGGAAAACGTGCTGTACAGAAACGACGGATAAACTAAGAAAATTTTCCCACATGGAATACCAGAAGCATGCTCTCAGGACTTCAAGTTACTTTTTTTTTTAAAGACCCCAAAATACAATGTCTTGATTAAAATAGAAGTTTGTGTCTCATTCATATAAAAGTGCATATTCATGACCTTTTGGTCACTAATATTTAGGGCTTCCAAGGCTGTTCTAGTTACCACCCAAGCCAGCAGGAAATGATCAGAGAAGTCCTGGGACAAATGTTTCATCTTAACAAGTGGGAGGAGGCCGCCCACATCATTTCTGTTCACATTCCACTGGTGAGAACATTGGCAAAGAGTCACTCCTAGAAGCAAGAAAAACTGGGAACTTGAGTTCCCACCTGGGTGGCCACACCCTAACATCCTGTGAAGGAAGATTAGGTGGGCAAATGACAATCAAAATGTGACCCTGGCCACCAAATATGCACCCAACCTCTTCACAGAGAATGTACAGATATTTCCTTCCCAAGAGAGGCAACTAGGCACAGGGCTTGAAAGTGCAGGATCTTTGGGGTGGCTCAGCCGTTTTTATTGGGTCTGAATGCAGCTCCTCCCAGTCCACTGAATTATGACCAAGTACTCCAGAGGACAATGGTAGAACAAGAACAGAACAACTGCAATTGCAATGAAGACCCCATTGGGAAAAAGGAGAAATGGAAAATACAGCAACCACTGTAACTTAGAAATGATTGACTCCTGCTAGGAATAAGTTGAAAATGCTCCCAGCTCTGACATGGAGAGTTTTCATGGTTACTCAGTCCAGGCCACCTCTGGTTCTGGTCTCTGGAAATGCCTTAAGCCTTGAACTGCTACTGGCTCTTTCAGGCTGGAATCCTGATATTTTATTTCCATTTAGTTCTCTGACCCAAACTCATTTCTATCAGAGTCATGGGGCTAACTACAGGCTACCTAAAACAATAGGTTCAGGTGGGGGTTCTTGATCTGATCTTTTGGTTTCCCGGAATGTCAAAAGATCTTTCAAAATGCCTTTGAGCAAAAAAATCTTACTTCCTACAGGTTAAATATTGAATTGATTGACATATAGTCCTGTGAGACCCCAATTTCTCCTATGCTGTCCAATAGGCACTAACTACTTGTGGCTATTGAAACTAGAACATGACCACAATCTGAAATGTGAAGTGTTGTAAGTATAAAATACATGCAAGATTTCAAAGACAATAAAAAAGTAAAATAGGATTGGGGCTGTGGCTCAGCAGCAGAGCACCTGCCTAGCATGTGTGAGGCACTGGATTCGATCCTCAGCACTGCAGGAAAAAAAAAAAAAAAAGTAGAATATCCCATTAACAATTTTAAAATTGTTTCTTCCAAATTATAATATTTTTGATAGGTTAAATGTTAAAGGTGAGGGAATGTAGCTCAGTGGTAGAACGCTTGCCTAGCATTCATGAGGCTCTGGGTTCAATCCCTAGCACCACACATTTCAAATACAAAAACCTAAGCATAAAAACACTCAGACTTAAACACTTCTTCAGGTCTTCCTTTTCTCATAAAACACAAAGCCATGAACTCAGAAAGGAAGAAAGTAATTTTTCCCCCACAGTTGCCACTGCTGAATTGATATCAAGGTGCAATTCAGAAGAAGTGCATCTGAATTTAATGATTTAAACTCATTTCTATGTCATAACTTTAATTTGTATATTACTAGGCACAAAGCTAAAATACAAGAGTTCCCCAATTTAACACCAGGGACTTGGCAACCCTCTGTGCTGAATGAATAGTGTCAGCAATGTCCCAGACTTCACCCTTTTCTCAGCTCATTAAACTCACAAGAAAAGTCCCCTGCCCTGCCACCGTTCACCTAAAAACAGGACATAAAGTTCCAAAGGTGTCCCTCCCGCTATCTACCAAAGACAAAGGTTAATCACCAAAGACACCTTTAGACTCTTACCAAGCCAGAGATGGTAAGAGACATAGCAAAGTTCACTAGCTGAACTGTGTCTACCTTTAGTCTCCTGAATTTTTGCTTTCCCAGTTTGTCACCTTTGGAAACCTAAAACTGTTTTCCTCTGTCCTTCTCCACTTCTCTATTTTTTTTTTTTTGACAAAGATGCTATAAAAGGCTAATTCTAAACCCTTCCTAAGTTACTCTTCTCCAAGTTTCCCCCATATATACATGAGATATACAGTTGATCTGCTTTTCTCTTGGTGTATGCTTTGTTAAGGGGTCCCACTGGAGAACAGGAAAAGTTTTTCTCCTCCCCTACACCCCAAAGGAGGACTTCAGGCTCCAAAGGCTGATTCAGTGTGCTTGTTTTTGAGGTGCTGGGGAGGGATCCGGTGCCTGTTGCAAGCTCCACCAAGTGAGCTTCTGCCCTGCGAAGTGGGGTCAGTTCTCCAGCTCCCCACTTTATTGACTCCATTCGGATCGTGCACCCTTTCCCAGCTGAAAGAATGCTGTGAGGAGATCTATTTTCTTTTTTTTTTTTGGGGGGGGGGGCGGGTACCAGGGATTGAACTCAGGGACCCTCGACCACTGCACCACATCCCCAGCACTATTTTGTATTTTATTTAGAGACAGAGTCTCACTGAGCTGCTAAGTGCCTCGCGGTTGCTGGGGCTGGCTTTTAACTCTTGATCTTCCTGACTCAGCCTCCCGAGCAGCTGGGGTTACAGGCATGAGAACACCTGGCTTTCTGAGATGCATTCCTGGCCTCAGTGGCACCACTGAGCTTGTCCCACGTCTCCTCAGCAAAGGGTGACCGCGGGGCTTCACTGGCACGCCTTGGTGGCCCGCGGGCGTCTAGGCCCGGGAGACACGGGGTGCTCCCCGCCGCTCCGGGTTCCGCGCCAGGGCTGGGCCTCTACCAGGAGCCGGTCCGTCGGCCTCGGGGCCTGGGACGGCAGCCAGGGCGCCTGGGGGGTCTTAGAAGTGCAAGCTTCCCTCAGACGGCTCTGCGGCTGGGGAGTCTTTACTTAGGGGTTCGGAGCCGGCGCGCGGGTGTCCGCCAGTAGTGGCAGCCACAGCAGAGGCTGGGCCGCAAGTTCGAGGCCAGCCCTGACCATCTCAAAATGTAAAAAGGGCCGAGGATGCAGCTCAGCGGTACGGCGCCCCAAGTTCAGTCCCCAGTCCCCCCACCCCGACGCCCCAACAGGATTTAGGGCACAGCGTCAAAGAAAAGCGTTGCCATCAGCAAAAAAGAAAAAATAATAATAAGCAGGAAAAGGAGCTGGGCTGACATCTAAGGCTCCTCCATCCCTAACTTTTCCCAGAGCTGACTCTGAGGACTCCTGGTCTCCGCCTTTCTAGCCCCCGCGCAAGGACGCGTACTCAGTTCGCGAGCGGACTCCGGGAGGCCCGGGCACGCCCGCTCGAGTGACACGCGGCGCCTTCCGTTGCCCGTCTCCAAGATGGCGGCGGCCCCGCCCCGGGGGAGCCGGCCCGCCCTCCTGCCCGTGCGCGGGGCCGCGCCGCGCGCCCCCGCCGCCCCTCCCGCGCGAGCTCCACCCAGGTCGCAGGCAGCGCGGTCGGCGGCGCCTGTTTCCCGCCATTGTGCGAAGTGGAGGCTGGGGGTCCTCGCGCTGCACCTGCAGGTCGCCAGCGGCTCCTCCGCAGCCGCTGCTCTCGGAGGCCGGGTGGCCCGCGCCCCGCCGTGCGTGGGAGGGCGCGGGCGAGGAGCGCCGAGCCCCTGACGAGGAGCTGGGCGCCGGCCGCTCGGCCCGCGGAGAGTCGCCGCCCGCGCCGCGCCGGCCCCGGCCCTCGGCGAGATGCCCTGCGGGGAGGACTGGCTCAGCCACCCGCTCGGGATCGTGCAGGGCTTCTTCGGTGAGTGGCGCGCCGGGGGCGGGCCGGGCGGGTCGCTGAGTTCGCCGGGGCGGGCCAGCCGCGCGGTCCCCACGAGGGACCCCGGAGCGCGCGTGCGGCCCCTGGCCTGGCCGGGACAGCCCTCTCCGGGCCGCGGCTGCAGGTGCCTCCCACCTGCCCGGCTCGCCGCGCGGGCGGGGAAGCGCGGCCGCCAGCACTTGAGGTGATTGACGGCCTGGCTCCCGCTCGGGGCCCAGCCCCGAGTGCCGCCGACTCGGGGAGGTCCTCGGGCCCGGGGAGGGCCCGCGGAGCTGTGGCGAAGGAAGCCACCCTGCCTGTGCGAGCCTCGCAGGATGTTTCAAAACTTCCGGTGTGTCGGGGAGTGCGGCCGCCTGGCACCGAACTTGACGCTCACCTCTGGGTTACACCAGCCTCTCCTCCAGAGATCAGATTTAATGTTGTAGCTTCATTTTTCTGTTCAGATGACTTTACAACCCGTCTGGTCTTGTATGTGCTCCCGGGCCAGAGCTAGCAAGCAATGTTGAACTTCTTCCGTGAGTTTTTTACATAGAATGAGCTGAGAATGCTGCAGGCGAGCTCAGTAAATTTTAGTTGCGATTGCTGTTGCTACTTTTCAGCGAAGGTTACAGGAAGAAAAATGTAGATCCATTTCTCGTTGGCTGGGCCCTTTGATCCCCACCCCCTTCCCTAGCGTCTTTGCATTTAGGAATGGTGGATTCACAGTCAACCCGAAATCGCTGCTATATAGCAATACCTGATTCGTTTGTAGTTGATTTAGAGTTGGAGGGCCCTTGCCTATGTGAAACATGAGAAGGACTAGGGGTAGAGCTAGTATACTTAACATAGACAATGCTCTAGGTTGAATAGATGCATCGTGGGAAAGTAAGACTACTAAGAAACTTAGTAGTCTCCTAACTGATGACATAAAATGTATTTCTTATAGGAGGGCTCTTAGTGCTCATCGGCAACTTTATTCATATTATCTGTAATTCTAACTAGTGTATGGTTTCTGAGACTGAAACCAAAGGCGGCAAATCCGAAGACTGCCTGGATAGACATCCAAATTATAGCCAGTGAACACTGACAACCAGATAAGAAATTAAAAACTGTATGTTAAAAGAAAACATGGAGAAGAGGTATATCTCAGTGGTAGATCATATGCCTACTATTCCAAGGCCTGGGTTCAGTCCCCATCAACTTGACACACAAAAGTCAGAATCACTATGTAGTTGGCCAGGGTTCTTTGAAAAGGGGATCTACATTCCTTCACTAAAACCTAGTAATTGAGCCAGGCTTGGTGATGCACAACTGTAATCCCAGCTACTTAGGAGACTGAGGCAGGAGGATTGCAAGTTCCAAACCAACCTAGACAACGTAGGGAGACCCTCAAGGATAAATAAAATGAAAAGGGCTGGGCTGTAGCTCAGTGGTAAAGCACTTGCCTAGCATGCATGAAGCCCTGGGTTCAATCCCTAGTACTGAAATAAATAAATTCTAGTGATTGATATTAATAATAATGATTATTGGAACCACTAATTGGTGTCCAGAATAATGGCTCCAAAATGTTAAGTGAAGATTCACAGTATTGGTTTAAGGGTATAGATGCATAGCTAGATTTTAGAGAAAATCCTTCTACAGTGAAAAGGTTTAATGCTTACAGCATTAAGTTCAAGATTCTGATATTAGAAAATTCATTTATGAGAAATACCCTGGTCTTGGTGAATTAATAAGATGATTTTAAATTTGACACAGATTTGAATGTATTTGTGTCAGATTTTTGTTCCCTAAGTGTGTGATCCTAAGCACATTTGATCATGGTGCAGAAAGAATACAATTTAGTAATGAAATACTGGGTGTACAGTATTTTATAAATTTGATGGATTGTTGTGGGAATGTAAACTTGGTGTTTCCCCAGAATGTCTCATTCCAGTCATGGTGGTTTTGTTGCTTCTGCTGCTGCAGTACTGGGGTTTGAACCCAGTACCACTAAGCTACATTCCCAGCCCTTTTTATTTTTTGTTTTTGTTTAGCTAAATTGCCTTAAACTTGGAATCTTCCCGTTTCAGCCTCCAGAGTAGCTGGTATTACTAGAATTATAGTTGTGTGCCACTTTGTCTGGTTTGCTTGTTTTGGGTACTGGATAATGAACCCAGGGGTACTTTACCACTAGCCACATCCTCACTCCTTTTTTATATTAGAGACTGGGTCTCGCTAAGTTGCTTAAGGCCTCAATAAATTGTTGAGGCTGACTTTGGGGAGGGGCAGGGATATACCAGGGATTGAACTCAGGGCATTCACTTGACCACTGAGCCTCATGCCCAGCCCTATTTTGTATTTTATTAAGACAGGGTCTCACTGAGTTGCTTAGTATACCTCACTTTTGCTGAGGCTGGCTTTAACTCTCCATCCTCCTTGCTCAGCCTCCTGAGCCACTAGAATTACAGGCGTGTCCTTCACACCTGGCTTGAAGCTGACTTTGAACTAGAAATCCTCCTGCCTCAGCCTCTTGAGCCGCTAGAATTATCGGCGTGTGCCACTGCACCCAGCTTCTTGTTCTTGTTGAACACAAACTTAACATCATTTTCACTAAGCTTATCCAGCAATTCATGCAATTTACTCAAACTTATTTTCTTTTTGTAGATGTTCTTCAGTGGGTCCTCCAAATTAGTCTTCTAATTTGTGCCAGTTGCTTTTATAGGTTTGTTGCATAGATGTCATCCTTGGAATTCCACCACCCCATCTTTGTATTCATGAACTCATTCTGTTCTTCTTGGATCTCATATCTTCCTCTTCAGTGGATTCTTCTTTTAGATTTTAAAATATTCTTTTAAAAGTTGATGTGAGGGGCTGAGGTTGTAGCTGAGTGGTAGAGTGCTTGCCTTGCATGTGTGAGGCACTGGGTTCGATTCTCAGCACTGCATATAAACAAATAAATAAATAAAGGTCCATCAATAACTAATAAAATATTTTTAAAAAAAAACATTGTGTGTGAGAAGTGGGTTGGGGCCATAGGTCAGTGGTAGCACCACTTGCCTAGCACACGAGAGGGTTCAATCCTCAGCACCACATAAATAAATAAACAAACAAACAAATAAATAAAAGCTATTTTTTAAAAAAGTTGATGTGAGAAGAGAACAAGAGGCACCTTACATATTGATAAAAGCCAATTCATCAGTAACATGTAGAGCTTAAAACAGCATGAAAATTGGCAGAAGTGAATGAAGAGATGGGCAAACCTGCAGTCACAGTTGGAAATTTTACTACTCTTCTCTCAGTTCTTGAGAGACCCAGCAGATAGAGAATCAACAAGGATGTAGAATTGCAGACCATCAGCCAAGATCTGCTTGACACCTGTCCATCTAATGACACCATAATGCAAGTCCAGTTAAAGTGTACTTGGAACCAGGTTCATCGAGATAATTTATATCTTGAATCATAAGCCAAATATCAGAAAAGTCCCGAAAGAGTAAGTCACAAAGTGTGCTCTCCTGCAGTATGAAAGTAGATTGGCAGTCAGTAATAGAAGGTAAAAGGAAAATTCAAACTTGTAGAATTAACACTTCTAAACAATCCATGAATCTAAAAGAAGTCTCTAGGGAAATTGTTAAGTATCATAAACTAAACAAAATGAAATCATGACAAATCAAAATATGTAAGCACAGCCAAAGAGGGTTTAGAGGCATTATATGTGTTAATTGGTAGAGAACAGTCTCATCGATAATTTAAGCTCCCACATATGAAACCAGAAATGGGCTAAAGTAAACTCAAATCAGACAAGGGAAAGGAAATAATAGAGCAGAAATCGAGAATTGACAACAGAAGAAAATGAATGAAACCTAAAATTACTTATTCTTTCTTTTTTTTTCTTATGAAATTTGTTAGTCACTTTTTTCTTATGAAACCAAAAGTTCTATATTTCTTTTCTTTTTTTTTTTTTTTTTTTTTTGTCTGAGGACCGAACTCAGGGCCTTTCATGTGCTAGGCAAGTGAAATTTTAGCTGAGCTAAATCCCCAACCCACCGTTTCTTTCTTTCTTTTTTTTTTTTTTTTTTGGTACTGGGGATTGAACTCAGGGGCACTAGACCACCTCGTCACATCCCCAGCCCTGTTTTGAATTTTATTGAGAGGGTCTCACTGATTTGCTTAGCGCCTCACTGTTGCTGAGGCTGGCTTTGAACTTAAGATCTTCCTGTCTCAGCCTCCTGAGCTGCTGGGGTTGCAGGCATGTGCCACCACACCCGGCCCCCCATTTTTTTAATATTTATTTTTTATTTATTTTTTAGTTATAGGTAGACACAATATTTTATGTGATGCTGAGGATCAAACCCAGTGCCTCATACATCCTAGGGTAGTGCTCTATCTCTGAGCCACAACCCCAGCAATGCCCCCACCAATTAATTTTTTTTTTTTTAAGAGAGAAGAGAGAAAAATAATTTTTTAATATTTATTTTTCAGTTTTCGGTACACACAACATCTTTATTTTTATGTGGTGCTGAGGATGGAACCCAGCGCCCCGCGCATGCCAGACAAGTGCGTTACCGCTTGAGCCACATCCCCAGCCCAGCAATTACTTTTTAATGTCAGTAAAAATGATAAACCTCTAGCCAGACTGGCAAAGGAAGAGGAGGACAAATTACGAATATCAGGAAAGAAACTAATAGAAACATCTGAATTGATGTGAATTCAGCAACATAAATGGACCAGTTGTTTAGACATCACTGTATTAGCTTCCTGTTTCTGCTATAATAGCTTAAAACACTATGGATGCAGTTCTAGAGACCAGAAACCTGACATGGGACCCACCCAGATAAACTAAGGTTGTCAGCCAGACATGTGTCCCTGTATGGAGCTCTAGGGGAGAATTGGTCTCCTTGTCTTGTTGCATCTTCTAGAGTCTGCCTGCATTTCATGGCCTATGGTCCTTTCTGTCTTCAAAGTCAGTTGAGTTTTTAAGTTTTAATGTTCTGACTTCCTCTTCCGTTTCCTCCTACATTTCAGAACCTTTGTGATTGCATCAAACCCACCAAGATAATCCTGTTAATAAGAGAGCTGATTAATTTTGATTCCATTGGCTACTATCAACTTGGATCTGGAATGTCCCCCAAAGTTTATATGTTGAAAGCATTGACCCCAATACTTTTAGGGGTCAAATACATTTAATACATTAATCATGAGTTCTGACATCATTAGATGGATTTCCACTGTGAGCTGAGTGAATTAATGGGAGGTGGGACCTAGTTGGAGGAAGTAGGTAGACTGCAGTGCCCTGGAAGAGTTTATCTTCTCCCTGGCCTGCCTGCCTTCCCCTCTCTCCTGCTCTCTCCCTCTTTCCTGCTCTCTCCCTCTCCCTCCCTCACTGCCATGAGCTGACAGCCCTTCCTCCATGATGTTCTGCCTTACCTCAAACCCAAAGCCTTGAAACCAGCTGACCATGGACTGAGTCCTCTGAAACGGTGACCTTCTTCCTCTTAGTTGTTCTTGTTAGAGATTTTGGTCAAGGTAACAAAAAGCCGATTGACACAGCTACACTCAGTTCCCTTTCCATGTAACAGGTATTCACAGGTTCTGGGGAGCAGGACTTGAACATCTTTGGCAGCCAAACCAAGTCTCCGTCTGCCACGACCACAAACTATCCAGACTCACTCTGATGAAGTGGAGGAGCATCCCATCAGCCCCTCTAGAACTTCTGCTATGCTTTCTATGAATTTGCCTAGTGTAGTTACCTCATGAAGTGGAATCATATTTGTCCTTTTTTCTGGTTTATTCCACTTAGCATATTATTTGCAAGGTTCATGCCTATTGCCATATTTTTTTTTTTTTTTTTTTAGTTATAGATGGACACGATATTTTGTTTACTTATTTTTTTATGTGGTGCTGAGAATCGAACCCAGTGCCTCACATGTGTGAGGCAAGGCTCTGCCATTGAGCCACAACCCCAGCCTTCTAATTGTTATTTAACAAAGATACAAAAGATAACAGAGGATATCCTTTTCAACAAAGATAGTTAGACATTTATATGCAAAAAAAATATAAATCATAACCCAAACCTGTGTCTTATATAAAACTTAACCTCAAAAGAGAACAGAAGGGCTGGAGATGTGGCTCAAGCAGTAGCGCGCTCGCCTGGCATGCATGCGGCCTGGGTTCGATCCTCGGCACCACATAAAACAAAGATGTTCTATGCGCCAAAAATTAAAAGAAAATAAATATTAAAATTCTCTCTCTCTCTAAAAAAAAAAAAAAGAGAACAGAAAGAAGACCTTCGAGTCCTCAGTTATGGTTGTGAGTTCATATGTGACACTGGAGGCACAGTGCATTAAACATCTGATAAATAGGCCTCATCAAAACAAAAAACTTGTGCTCTGCAAAAAATACTTATTGAGACTAGAAGAATGAAAAGATAAGCAGTACACTGGGAGAATATATTTGAAAAGCATATATCAGATAAAGGACTTGTATCCAGAATATAAAAGAAAAACACAGTGGTAATTAGCCCAGTTTAAGAAGAAGCCAGAGATTGAAGTAGACTTACATAGTTATTCATCAGAGAGGACATAGAGTGGCCTGAAAGAGCTCAGCATCAGCAGCCATGAGGGAAATTCACATTTAAATCATGATGAGATACTACCCACCTGTTAGAGCACCTAAAATTTAGACAAAAACATGCATGTAAATCCCAGCTACTCAGGAGGCTGAGTCAGGAGGATTGTAAATTTGAAGCTCTCCTGGGTAATTTGGTAAGACTCTGTCTCCAAATTAAAAATAAAAAGGATTGGGGGTGTAGTTCCATAGTTAAATGTTCCTGGGTTCTATTTCCACTACCATAAAAATTAGAGTGCTTGCCTCGCATGCACAATGCCCTGGATTCAATTCCCAGCAACACACACACACACAAATAGTGATAATACTAAGTATTGGCAAGGATACAAACAACTGTATATATTGCTGTTAAGAATGCAGCATGGCGCAGCCACCCTGGAAACGGAACAGAATCTTAGTCACTTACCAAGTACTCAGCTGTGCCTTCTCTAGATATCACCCTAGAAAAATGAAGTTCTCTGCACAAATGTTTATAATTGTTCATCATGAACAAACCTGGAGACAGTCTGAATGTTCTTCAGCAGGTGTGTGGCTACACAGCAGCTGTATAGAAGAGTACAACTCAGCAATGAAGAATGAGCCATTGATGTTTGCCTGTGTGCTGGGGTACCCACACCACCTATGCTTGAGCCATTAGAAGGTCCTGTGGGCTTAGGTATTTGCACTCATGCTTACAGTGGATTATAGTAGTGAAGTCGGTACCACACAGCTTGCCAGGATTGCAACCCCAGTGACTAAACCTTACTCGTGGAATTGTACTGACTTGGTCTACCCCCAGGCCATTACCAGGCTCTGGTCCGGTAACCCTAGGTCCAAGGGTGAGGTAACCTCTGTTGCCTCCCTGGAAAAGAGGGTTCTGTGTCCCTAAAAGGGAGGGGGATGGGTGCTAGTATTGCAAAACTATATATTTTCCCTGATTTGTGTTTGTATCAGTGTTACCTCCTCTGACTCCAGCAGCTCACTTGTCCCAGGTCCTTGCCAGACAGGAGGGATATAAAGGTTGTCTGTGAAAAGAGAATTTGTGGTTGGCTTTGGAAACTTCTTGAATATACTTGACCTCATCTGTCTTTTGTCCTTATTTTTTTTTTTTTCTCTTCTAGGCACTTAGTGCTGCAGGTGCTTGACTTTCTGGTGCTGCCCATCCTTGTCCTCTTGAGTACCATTACGGTTTCTTCCCTTGGAGTGCTCTGCGTCCTGAATGCCATTCCTTTCTACAGCAGCTTGTTTTAGCTCTTTGCATCTTTCAGGGTTTAGCGCTGTTTGTTGTTTTTTTTTTTTTTGGTACTGGGGATTGAACTCAGGGGCACTCAACCACTGAGCCACATCCCCAGCCCAGTTTTATGTTTTATTAGAGACAGGGTCTCACTGAGTTGCTTAGCACCTCACCATTGCTGAGGCTGGCTTTGAACTCGCCATCCTCCTGCCTCAGCCTTCTGAGCTCCTGGGATTACAGGTGCTCCACTGTGCCTGGCCAGAAACATTTTGTATACAGAAATATTCACATGCCTCAGCCTCCTGAACCGCTGGGATTGCATGTGTGGGCCACCGGGCTGGCCAGGGTGTAGTTCTTTGAGAAGCCTTGTCTGAGATGGTTTTTTTTGGGTTTCTTTTTTTGTGTGTGGTGCTAGGGATTGAACCCAGGGCCTTGTGCATGCAAAGCAAGCACTCTACCAGTGGAGCTATATCCCTAGCCCCTGAGATGTTTTGATAGTTTTGCTTCTTTGCTTTTAGCCCTTCTCTCTATAGCTTATCTTGGCTGTAAGTTCCTTCAGCTGTATCCTCATACCTGGCTGAGTGCTGGACGTAGTAGGATTAAGTAGTTGACAGTTATTATTACATTCAATACTTTTTGGAATTATTTGTTCCCTTAATTGTCTGCAGTACCATATACCTGTTTTGTTTTTGTGGTACTGGGGATCGAACCCAGGGACAGTGCATTCTACCTCTGAGCTACATCGCCAGCCTTTTTCATTTTTTAGATTTTTTTTTTTTTTTTTTTTTGTGGAGGCGGGTTACTGGGGATTGAACCCGGGGCACTTTACCACTAAGCTACATCCCCAGCCCTTTTCATTTTTTAGATTTGGGGTGGGGGGGGGATTACTCAGGAGCACTTTACCACTGAGCCATCGCCCCAACCCTTTTATTTCTACTTCGAGACAGAGTCTCACTAAGTTGCTTAGGACCTCACTTAGTTGCTGAGGCTAGCTTTGAACTTGCAATCCTCCTGCTTCAGCCTCCTGAGTCGCTGGGATTATAAGCATGTGCCACCATGCCTGGCAGCACCATATGCTTATAAGCTGGCCATTACTTGAGAGAATTGTATTTTTACACATGCAAGTTGCTTAAGTAACCTGCTGCTCCCGACTCATTCCTTATGCTGCTTCCCCACCTGCTTCTTACACAAATGCAGTCGTGGCCTTGCGTAGGTCTTTTCTTCTCCCTTTCCTCCTCTTGTTTTGTTGTCAGCAGCAGCAGCAGCATTATTTTGAAACAGGGTCTCACTATGTTGCCTGGACTGGTCTCAAGCTCAACGTAAAGTGATCTTCTCACCTCAGGCACCTGAGTAGCTGGCACAACAGGCTTGAACTACCTTTCCCAGCCCACAAGTCATTTCTTCATTTTTTTCTTATTTTTGCTGTGCTGCAGATCAAACCCAGGGCCTCGTTCATGTGCAAGTGCTCTGCCACTGACTACACTCTCAGCCCTTGAGGACTTTTTAAAATGAATTTCTAGGTCCCACCCTAAGAGTGCTGATTAGTAGGACTGGGGTAGCTACAAAGCCTGCATTTCTCACAAGTACTCAGGTGATGCTAAGGATGCTGTTCAGGAGACCCACTTGGGGGCCCACTGTATTAGAGTTCAAGTGCCTGCTTCCACTTCTTTTTCAGAGCTGGTCTTTGCCCAGTTAAATATAAGTGTTTGGGAATCCCACTGAAGCATGGTGTTTGCAGGATTCATTGAATGTTTCAAACGGAATCAGCTTCATGACAGGTTCCTTTACTCCACTCTTCTGTAGCACTTGGGTGATAAATGTAAGTGGTGGGAGGATTGGCCAGCTCTGTAGTTTGGTGGATTTAGTTAACATAAATCTGTATTCTTTGCAGGCGCCATAGTGCCCTTATTCCCAGAGACTCTGGAGGCTGAGGCAGGAGGATGGCAAATTGAAGGCTAACCTCAGCAATTTAGTGAAACCCTGTCTCAAAAAGAGCTGGCTATGTAGCTCAATGGTAAATCACCCCTGAGTTCAATCCCCAGGACCACCAAAAAGAATAAAAATAAAAAATTTGTATTTTGTGAATAACTCACTCTTCAGTCTTCACCACTTCCTGTAAGGGCCTTCTGCAGTTACTTATTAGTTGTAAGGGGAAAATGATAACTATATAGTGGAAAAGTTGGCTGTCACTCTGGGTGATCAAAATTAATACCAGCAGTTGCAAAGGTTGTCTCTCGAGATGTCATACTTTTAGAAAGATACTTCTGCAGTAGTATAATTGGTGTCCAAGGACAGAATGACAAATTTAAAGATCTTAATTGGCTTTATTTTTAATTCTGCAACTAGGCAACACTTCATGCGATATGATAGAGTATGCATTTCAGTGGACTAAGAAGACATTGGTTTTGTAGCCAAAGAAAGGCTGAAGAAAGTAAAAACAACAAAATACAGATGGGTCATTTCCAAGTTACCTTCCTCGACATTTGGGGATAGAGAAGCAGAACAATAGAAAACTGGTTAACATTGTTAGGTTGCTTTAGGTTACTTGTTTTATGTAGGAATTAAAGAAGAAGGTACTTGGTTATCCTGCCAACTAACTTGCTTGGGACATTTAGCTATCACCTCTTACTTCCTCTTGGTTTCTTGGAAGGTCAGATAAACAGCTTAGCTTTGTTTTGATGATGTGGAACTTTGGCATGGGTGACTCCATTTTGGTTTTCAGTCTGTTGTAGGAGCCTAGTCGAAAGCAGTGACTTCCTAGAATTTTTAACATTGATCATTCTTTCTTTTTTTTAAAAAAATATTTTTATTAGTTGTTCATGGACCTTTATTTACTCATTTATATGCGGTGCTGAGAATCAAACACAGTTCTCGCACATGCTAGACTCTGCCACTGAGCCACAGTCCCAGCCCACCTTGATCATTCTTAATTGGAATCTAATCACAAGGAAACACCAGATATATCTAAATGAGAAATCATTTTTTATTTAAAGGGCCTATATTCTTAAATATCAGTGTCATAAGACCAAAAGATTAAAGAATTTACAAATTTAAAGGAGATTTGAGAGACATAATAGCTAAATGCAAGAGATGATTCTAGCTGGGTCCTGGGTTGAAGGGGGAACTGCTATAAAGGATATTATTGGGTTAAATTGGAATGTGGATTGGTTGGTTAGATAAAGTATCAATTTTGAATTTCCTGAACTTTACAACAGAACTGTGGTTATATAAAATAACCTAGAAAACACATACTGAAATATTTAGAGATTAGAAAATCTTTGATGGGTGCAACTTAATGGGTTAAAAAAAAATATGAGAGAAATGATAAAGTCACTGGAGCAAGGTTGCAGGTGTTCTGTGTATTGTTCATGACACTTGTAAGGTTTTTTTCTTTTTTTTATACTGTAAGTTTAAAATTTTTCCTAAATAATAAATTTGTAAAACCAAATACCCTCTGCTCTTCATTTCAGTGTAATTATAAAGTTTTTTTTTTTAATTTACATAAAAATATTTGAAACACAGAATGGTGTACAAATAATGGTTCACTTTGCCTGGGTCTGCTGGTACCTGGTTTTGTAGGTGTTGGCTGGGGCGTGAGGAGACCAGCACCCGCTGATAGCTTCTGAGGGCCATGTGAGTGCTTCAGATGCACTGAAGTCAATCTTTACCAGGGGAGCAGATTTTAGTTGTTTTCAGCGGGGTGGGCTACCTTGTGATGCACCTGAATATGGTCTGTTTTCATATATTGTACCTTTAGCTTTGAAAACTGTATTTCTCTTTCAGCTCAAAATGGAGTTAGTCCTGACTGGGAGAAGAAAGTTATTGAATATTTTAAAGAAAAACTGAAGGAAAATAATGCTCCTAAATGGGTAAGCTTATTGCTGTTTGGGGGAAGAGAGGATTGGGCAGGCTTCAGTTTATCACAGTGGAAGCCGTAATTCACCTGTAATTTAAAAACATAATGGTCTCTTTTGCAAGCTAATTTGGGGAATTAAATACATTGTGCCTCTAGGTGGCAGTAGCTGACTGTTACTTCCTAGGACAATCTGATTGTAAGGGCATTTATTATTACCTTTGTTTTATTACCGTCAATTCAAAAGAATCGGCATGTGTGAGTTTTAAGAGGACAACTCATCCAACTAAATGCCTTTCTGTTAACTGAAACATGTTCAGAAGGACAAGCAGCCTTTACATTATGGTCAAGTGTTACCATGCAAACTTGCAAGAACTTGGAAAGTTCTCTCATCCAGAGTTATGTTGTGTTGACCATTGAGATCATTTAACATCTTGATAGGGCTTGACTGTGTGCATGTGACAATTTGTGTCTGGGTTTTGTGTGTATATGTGTTTAATGATTTATTGTCAGGATATTTTGTTGATTGACTTGATTGTTTTTTTTTAAGGTACCCTCATTGAATGAAGTTCCCCTTCATTATCTGAAACCTAACAGTTTTGTGAAATTTCGTTGCATGATTCAGGATATGTTTGACCCTGAGTTTTACATGGGAGTTTATGAGACGGTTAACCAAAACACAAAAGCACGTGTAGGTATTGCTTTTTTTGTAAAACTTTATACTTAGGAATTGTGGTATGAACTATATTAATATAATACTGTTATCCTTTGTTTTGGGCCATAGGTTCTTCATTTTGGAAAATACAGAGATATAGCAGAATGTGGGGTATGTATCCTTAAGAGATATAACATTTTTTAATAAGAACTTTTTCCCTGAACAGAGAATTCATTATTCCTTTGGTCAGTCTTTAGTTTATTTGACTTGTATATAAATAAGTTCTAAAAAAATCACATGAAAGCCCTGTGAGGTTGCACATACCAGCTATTCAGAAGACAGGCCAGCCTAGGTAACTTGCAGAACCCAGTCTTGAAATAAAAAAGGCTGGGGGTGTGGCTCAATGATAGAGTGTTCCTGGGCTCAATCCCTAATGCCACCTCAAAAAAAAATTGTGTGAAAATTTTGGGGGGGGGGGGGCTTCGTTTTTCTGATGATCATCATCTTTGTTATCTTTTTCCCCCCTCTTTCTTTCTTTTAAAGATCTCTTACAAGATAGATTTTTGGGGGTGAGGTGGGTACTGGGGATTGAACCATTCAGGGGCACTTGACCACTGAGCCACACCCCTAGCCCTATTTTGTATTTAGAGACAGGGTCTCACTGAGTTGCTTATAGCACCTTGCTTTTTCACCGAGGCTGGCTTTGAACTTGCGATCTTCTTGTCTCGGACTCCAGAGCCACTGGGATAACAGGCGTGCACCACTGCACCCAGCAAAAGAGAGCATATTTTAAATAACAAAATTCTTTTTTATGCCCAGTATCTATATATTTAGTTAAAAGGTTACTGATCATGATACTTTTTTTTTTTTAAATGAAAGTGAAAGATTAGGTTTTGCACTTGCTCAGTTAAATATAATTATCCTCTTTTGCTGGGAGAAAAAAATACTTTTTGTTTCCATACACTTTTTTCAATTATTCTTATTTATTTTTTTAAATTTATTTTTGCAGTGCTAGCGATGAAACCCAGGGGCGCTCTACTACTAAGCCTCACCTCCAGTCTTTTTTTTTTTTTCCTAAATTTTGAGACCGTATCTAAGTTGCCCAGGCTTGCTTCAAATTTATGATCCTCCTGCCTCAATCTCCCTGGTAGCTGGATTTACAGGAATGAGTGACCATGCCCACTTAGCTGTTTACTATTATTTATTTATTTTTGTGCTGGGGATTAAACCTAGCACCTGGCTCATGGTAAGCCCATGGTCTACTGTTGAGCTGCACCCTCAGCTTAAAAATAGCATTGTTTTGGGGTTTGGTTTGTTTTGTTTTTAGTAAACTTAAACTTTTCATTGGAAAGAGGTAATAGAAGCTCTGACATCACTAATGGGGAGAAGAAAGCAGAATATTGGTTGTAATTGTAACGGTTTTGAAGTAGAAATTCACTAGAAAGCCAGTTAAAGTGGGGGCCATGGGAAATCTGCAATTTCTTTGTTTCTTTCCATTGACTTTTTATTATTATTTTAGTTGTGTATTTTTTACTTATTTATATGTGGTGCTAGATTCAAACCCCTACACCCCCCAGTGCCTCACACATGCTAGGCAAGCACACTACCACTGAGCTATAGCCCTAGCCCTGCATTGCTTTTTAAATACAGAATTGAGTTAAATGTCATTCTGACACCTGTTCAGCATGCCTGGCACAGCTGGGAAGGTTTTAAATTTATTTCACATTTAATAGTGAAAAAGATGATTGGTAGCATGTCAAAATAAATGTCTCCCATAATTTGCTGTATGCGTTTTTATATGTTTCTGTTGCAACCCAGACTTTTGATTGTCAACTATTAAAAAGAAAACAAGGATCACAGGTGGGGATTTAGTGGTTTTCCTGATGTGGTTTTCTTGCTATCGTTATTATTAGTGTCTGTCTTTTAAATATTCTAAGTGACAGTATTGGGGGATTGACCAGGCAGGTGCCTCTGTAGGAAGTTGAGACCTCTGGAGTTACCTATGTTCTAGGTCTGCTTTATAGACCCAAAATCTTAGTTTTAGATTTAGAAAAGGACTTTTCCATTCCAGGTATCTAACTGTTACTTATCCAGACTTCAAGAGATGTTTTTTTGATTATTGATGGATTGAATGATTGGTAGGTACTGAGGATTAAACCCAGGGGCACTTTATTTTATTTATTTTTATGTGGTGTTTAGGATCAAACCCAGTACCTACACATAACTAGGAAGTGCTCTACCTCTGGGCCACACCCCTAGTCCCCCTTTTTACTTTTTATTTTGACTCAGCCTCCCAAGTCACTAGGATTACAGGTGTGTGCCACCATGCCCAGCAAGAGATTGATTTTAAAACACTAATAGCAGGGGCTGGGGATTAGCTCAGTTGGTAGAGTGCTTCCCTCACATTTATCAAGGCCCTGGGTTCAATCCCCAGCAACACACACACACCCCAAAAAATAAAAAACAAAAACCCTAATAATACCAACCTCAGGGGCTAAGGATGTGGCTCAGCGGTAGAGCACTTGCCCAGCACGTATGAGACCCTGGGTTCGATCCTCTGTACCACATAAAAATAAATAAAATAAAGGTATTATGTCCAACTACAACTAAAAAATAAAAAAAAATATTAAAATAATAATAATACCAACCTCAGTAGAATTTGTTTCTGATGGATGCCAGTTCAGTGGGCAGATGTGACAGAATAGCCCTAATTTGGAAGATTACCACAAAAAAATTATATTAAGCAGAAATACAACTTCCAACAATTATTTGTAGTTATTTGAACTCATTTGAAAGATGGGTTTGTTTAATCTCAAACATGATGAACTTCAGGCCTCCCAGTATCTTATCTTTTAGTGTTTCCAAATGTAAAACTCATGCCAAGTCTAAGGGGTCAACTTTATCGATGCTTACCGAATCCTGAGCTTAAGAAGTCCTAACACATGAGACTGGTAAATTAACACACAATTTTCCCCCAGTACATGGTGGTGTGATGTAGCTCAGTAATCCTGGCATCTGGAAATGGGCTGAAGGCCCATTGAGGCTGTGCCTCTGTGATGCTGCCACATGCTCAGAGGGTTGTTTATGCTCTGCATTTTTCTTTTTCCACACCCAGGATCCAAGGATCTTGTGCATGCTAAGCACGTTTTCTAACACTGAACTGCACCCCCAGCCCCTGCTTTGTCTTTGAAAGGATTACAAAGGATTAATTTTGTAATCTGAGGGACTATGTTATGGATATGAGGGAGGTGGTGGATTGATTATTGCATTTGAAATGAGTATTAGCTTCCTTTTTAAAAAAGAGAAAAAATGGTAGTTTTGAATTAGTTGCTTATTGATTAACTTTTATGGTAACAGTTACTGTGGTTATTATTGTATAACAAATAATATGAAAACATTGCTAATTTTTAAAAAATTTTGTTATTTGTAAAAATACTTTTGTGTATATCACAGCCTCAACAAGAACTTGATTTAAACTCTCCACGATCTACAACTTTGGAAAGACAGACTTTTTACTGTGTTCCAGTACCTGGGGAATCTACGTGGGTAAAAGAAATATCCTTTACCTGAACCATATGCACTGAATGGTTCCTAAATATTTCTTTAAATAAAAAGAATATGATTCAGGTTTCTAGTCTTTTTACTAGCTAGCTGGGTGGGGTGGGGGGCGGGGGACGACAAAAAAACACTTTTACTGATTATTTACAAAGTGTGGCTTTATTTTACTAACATAAAACAACCTAGTATTTATCACTGAGAAATTCTAAAATTACAAATACATTCCTATAATGAAATACTGTTAAAAAGGTGGAGGTAGATTTATAAGTACTGAAAAAATACCATGATAATTAGGTTAAAAATAGTTTCAAATTAGAGTTCTCCTTTTCTTTTAAAAAAAATATTATTTTTTAGTTATAGCTGGACACAATTCCTTTATATTTTTATTTATTTTTATGTGGTGCTGGGAATTGAACCCAGGGCATTGTGCGTTCGAGGCAAGCACTCTACCAACTCAGCCATATCCCCAGCCCCAACATTTTGGTTCTTTTGAGAGGAGATCGTGAAAACCTAAGTCTCCTTTTTATTTATGATTTTTTTTAATTTATTTTTTTTGCACTGATGGGGATCAAGCCTAGGGCCTTCCGCTTGCCCCTCAAGCACTGAGCATCTTCATCTCCTTTGCTTTCCTTATAATGTCTGTGGGATATCCAGCATTGGTCTCTTTCATTCTCAGGAATGTAAGCTTGATGTAATTATCTGGCAGTACTGGGGATTCAACCCTGAACATTCTGCCTCTGAGCTACATCTCCAGCTCTTTTTACTTTGCAGTGGGGCTTTGCTAAATGGCTATGTCTGGCCTCAAACTTTTGATCCTCCTACCTCAGCCTCACAAAGTAGCTGGGATTGCAGGCATGTGCCATTGCACCTGGCCTTTTCTCTTTTACTGTTTTTGATACTGGGGATTGAACTCGGAGGCACTCGACCACTGAGCCACATCCCCAGTTCTTTTTTGCAATTTATTTAGAGACAGGGTCTCATTGAGTTGCTTTGTGCCTTGCTTTTTGCTGAGGCTGGCTTTGAGCTCAGGATCCTCGTGTCTCAGTCTTCAGCTGCTGGGATCACAAGTGTGCGCCACCATGCCCTGCTCTCTTTTCCTTGATTAGTTTTGCTAGGGGTTTCTTAAACAACCAACTCTTTTGTTTTGACTGTTTTCTGTTTCATTGATTTCTACTTGTAGTCCCTTCCTTTTGGTTTTGCTGCAAATTTTGTCTTAGCTTCTTAAAGTAGAATTTGGGGAAATATAAAAATCAGATCATTGATTTTTAGATTTCCCCAAATTAGCAATTACAGCAGTAAACTTATCTAGTCACTGCTTTGGTTGCATCCCATGAATTTTGATTTGTCATTTTTATTGTCATTCAGTTCAGAATGTTTTCTGACTTCTCTGTGATTTCTCCTACCGTCTTTGACCCATTGACAGTGTGTCTGTCCACATTGTCCCCTCCCATCCTTTGTTTTATCATGTCTTTCCTTTGTACTTAAATAAAGAACCCATAATATGTTACTGTTCTTGCCTTAAGCAGTTGTTAGCTGGTTGTGATGGTGCACACCTATAAGCCCAGCCACTTTGGAGGCTGAGGCAGGGGAATTACAACTTAGTGAGACCCTGTCTCAAAATAAAATTAGAAGGACTGGGCTGTAGCTTAGTATTAAAATGTACCTGGGTTCAGTCTTCAGAGCCAAACCAAACCACACAAAACAGAACAAAAAAGCAGTCATCTTCTACAAAAATTGAGAAAATACATCTTTTATTTGTGAACACATTACCATTTCCATCCCCCTCTATCTCTTTTTTTAATGTAGAATCCTTTCCCTTAGTTTTTTACCCTTCTTTTTCTTAGAACAGATATGTTCATGGTGAATTTTTTTCAGTTCCTATTCAACTGAAAAAGTCTTTATTTCAGCTTCATTGTTGGAGCATATTGTCACCCGATATAGAGTTCTTGACTGACGTGCATTTCCCCTCTGCAGTATCTTAATTATACTGCACCATTGTCTCTTGGCCTCGGTTATTTTCTGATGAAAGGTTAGTCATTCTTACAGCTCTCCTTGTGTGATATGTCTTTTGTTTTTCTCTGGCAGCTTCAAATATCCTCTCTGTGGTTTTCAGCACTTTAACTGTGATGTATGTGAATGTTTTATGTGTTTCTCTTGTTGAGTTTTGTTGAACTTTTTGGCTCTGTGGGTTGATACTTTTCAGAATGTTTGGGGAAGTTTTTCAGTCATCATTTCTCATAGTATTCCTTTCCCAGTCTCTCAGTGTTTCTGGAACTTGAGGCACATGATTATTTGACTCCTTGGAATCTTGTACAGGTGACTTGAGCTCTGTTCACTTTTGACCCCCCACCCTGCTTGTTTTGGGGATAACGCCCAGGCTCTTGAGTATGCTAATAAGTCCTCTGTTACTCATTCCCCTATTTGTCTGTTAAATCTTTTTCCTGTTTTTTTTTTTTTAACTGCAGTTTGGACAGTTACTATTGACTTGTGATCAAGGTCACCCACTTTTTCTCTTATATACAATCTCATGTCAAGTCCATTCAGGTTTGTTTTTCATTTCAGGTATTTTATTTTATGGTTGTAGATTTTTCAGATTGTTTTTAGTTTGTTTGATAATATTTCTCTTCTGTTTACTTTTTTTATCTACCTTTGATTTATTTTCTTATTTAGTTACTAAGGATTGAACCCAGGGGCACTGAACCACTGAGCCACATCCCCACCCCCCTTTTTTTATATTTTATTTAGAGACAGGGTCTCACTGAATTGCTTAGCACTTTCATAAGTTGCTGAGGCTATCTTTTTTTTTTTTTTTGAGAGAGAATTTTTTAATATTTATTTTTCAGTTTTCGGTGGACACAACATCTTTATTTATTTTTATGTGGTGCTGAGGATCGAACTCAGCACCCTGCGCATGCAGGCGAGTGTGTTACCGCTTGAGCCACATCCCCAGCCCATGCTGAGGCTGTCTTTGAACTTGCAATCCTCTTTCCTCAGCTTCCTGAGCCACTGGAATTACATGCACCACTGCGCCCAGCTCCTTTTTATTTTTTATTTTGTGACAAGTTCTCACTAAGTTGCTTAGGGCCTCACTGAAGCCAGCCTCAAACTTGATGTCCTCCTGCCTTGGCCTCCTGATAAGTTGCTGGTATTTCACACCTAGCCTGTCTTTAGTTTTCAAGTTGTGAGTTATAATTGTGTTGTAGTACCCTGTCTGCTAATTCTAATATCCAGGTCTTCTCTTTGTTTCTGTTAGCTGGTTTTGATCCTTCTTATAGGTCACATTTCCCTGCTTCTTCACATACATAAGGATGTCTTAGTTCTTACTGTAGGTTGTAAAGAATTCAGTCTTCTGTCTTTAAAATTCACATTTGTTTCTGACAGGGAACTTACTAGATGGCTTTGATCTTTTGAAGGCATGGTTTTGGGATTTGCTAAGTGGGCATAGAGCAGCCCTTGGTGGGTGGACACAGTTCTTACTCATGAGGTGTGCCATTTCTAGGTCTCTGAAGGTCTGAGATGTTCAGTTCAGAAAGGTCCAGTTCTAGTACTTTCAGAGTCCCCATTAATTTTTGGCCAACCAGCAGCTGTTCTCTGCAAGGCCTTGAGGAATCTTGATTCAGGATATCCGGCCAGAGGTACAGATTTTCCATCTGCACAGATTTCTGCACCTCTGTCTGCAGCTGCTTCCTGTCCAGTACTTTCTGTGAATTCTAGTTGTTTCAGTAGCCCTGAGCGATGTGCTCTATTTCTTCTGCCTGGCCAGTATTGGGCCTCCAGGCCTCTCTGCTGCAGTTAGGGAGGTGTCTCCCACGGAGAGCTCCAGAATGGGGGCTTTTCCTGTTGCACATCTCCCCATTCAAGCATTGTAGCCCATGACCCTGTTTTTCAGTGGCTGAAAACGGTTACTTCACTTACTTTGTCCAGTTTGATGGTTTTTTCCAGCGAGGGTGGGGGGCATAAGGTATACCTGTTCACTTTCATGACCCAAACTGGAAGACTAGCCTCCTTTAAAAAATATTTCATTTTTACTGAATTACCAAACCACTAATCTTTCATTAATCATATAATTTAGCATCGGTCCGTTCATGGTTCTTAACTATTCATTTAACGCCTATGTCAATGCAAACCAAGCTCGTGTCAGCCCCTCAACATCCTACACTCCCAGTCGTCATAAGAGGAGTTATGAAGATGATGAAGATATGGACCTACAGCCTCATAAACAGAAAGACCAGCATGCAGGTGCCAGACAATCAGGTAGTGTGTGCCAGGAGGCTTGCCATAGACTTTTGTTCTCTTGCAGGAGACTCATTTTCTTAATTAATTATTGTGTAACATGCTTATAGATTTAAGAGCTGGTAATGGCATGGCAACTCTGCTTCATTCACATTTGTATTATAGACAGGTTTGGATCTGGGATGAAACTCAGTGGCAAGGCCCTTGTCCAGTGTGTAGGAGAGTGGATACAGTACTCTTTGCTTAAACCATGCTTCATAATTGAGCAATTAGGCATCACTTAGTGAGAAGCAGCTGCTTTAATGTACATTTCAGAGTCTCAAGTGGTTAGCTAGAAAAGATCTTCTGTCTTTTTTCATTTTTATTTTTATCCCAACTCTTAAATATTAAGGAAGTTTAGTACTTTACCCTATTTTTTCCTATATCTGAAACTTTTTTTCCATGTTCTTTTTGGTACTTTCATTTAATTTTATAAGATTAAAAATATCAAAGGAAAAATATGAAAATTGGTAATACTAAATATTACATGAATTTGCATTGGTTTATTTCTTAAAACATGGTTACTTTTGATTAAAATAAGGAGACCAAAGTTGGCATTTTCTTAATGATTAGAGAATTCCAGAATCCCTACGTACCATTATTGATCTCAATCCCAGCTTTCATGAACAGTGGCTTTCTTTAACAAAGCAGGTAAATAGGTTTGTCTATAGGTCTCCTTTTTGTATGTTCACTTCCCTTTTGCACCTTTAATCAGTGAAAATTAAAGGGAGAAGAGAAAACAAATGAGTCTGATTGTCTGCAAAATTGGGTTTAGAGAGCAAATTTAACCATCAGGGTAAACAGATGCACTAATGAACTTCATTTAAGTTACTTTACCTTATGAACTCACGTTTGTGAATTGCATTAATGCTGACATATTTTAATGTTGTAGGTTAGAATTGTGAATGTACAAATGTGAAAGTATTCTTTATCTACCCCAGAGTTCATGCAAATTACTGGTGTATTGAAATAGTATGAGATGTGAAAGTGTAGAGCTGGGCGCACTTGTAAGAAATACCACAGAGGTCTCTTACACCCTCAGTGGGTAACATCTTGTATGGACCTTGGTCTGGTCTATCAAGCTAGTTTGGAACTCACATTTTTGCATGTGCTTATTTATGTACATCTAGTTCTGTTTGTATTACCACGTGTAGATTGTGGTTTCTGCAACAGTGGAGATACATGAGGGTTTATTACCCAGCTCTCTCCTCTTGCCTCTTAATGACCAACCCTGCCACCTCCCCACAGTTCCCTAACCCTTGGTAACCATTAATTTGCTTTCCTCCTCTACAGTTTTGGCATTATAAGAACATCATATAAATGGAATCAAGTATTATGTAAACTCTGTGGATTGGCTTTTTCCATTCAGCATGATTCCCTTAAAATCCATAAAAGTCGTTAAATGTGTCAGTAGTTTATTCCTTTTTTATTGCTGAATGGTATTCTGTGTTATGACAGGTGTCATTTTGATTCTGATTATTTATCAGCCTTAATGTGAACTATTCAGAAGTATCTTTTAATGATCTGTATATTCCCAGTAATTAGTCTGATTCTTGCATAAGGGATATTAATAAATATACGGTAAATGGATTTATTGCTGTTTGATTGTAATAGAAAAGAAGTGTGTTCTCCCAAAGAGTTCTGTTGTAAGTAGAGCGTGTATTCTTGGATCAGACGTGTCAGAGTAGCCATATTGAACATTAACTTCTTAAAGTGCTTACGTGAGATTGGGTGGGAGCAATTGATTGCCATTTTATGGTAGAAAAATTTAAAATTTCAAATCCATATTCTTGTTCTATTTTTTGGTATGTTTTTTTTAAAACATGTAGCAGCTTGAGCTTTTTGAGCTGAAGAATATCATTATCAACTTAAGAGGCACTCTGGAATGTTCTTTTTCGCCAGGAGGCTTTAGCAGTGACTAAGTGCAACGTGTTCTTTGAACTTAGGGAGTGCTGGCGGCCTTCAGTGGTGTGGAGAACCAAAGCGTTTAGAAACGGAAGCTTCCACCGGGCAGCAGCTGAGCTCCCTCAACTTCTCTTCCCCTTTTGATCTGAATTTCCCATTGCCAGGAGAGAAGGGCCCTGCCTGCCTTGTAAAGGTAATGAAGTCCTGACGGTGACCGGTGGGTTGTATGTCTCAAAATTGAAATGGAAACCTCTTGGCATTTATGTGTGTTTTGCTGCTATAATAAATGACAGTAAACCTGAGAGACCTGTGGCGACAGAAGTTTATTATTTTAGGGGTTTGGATCAGAAGTCTAATGTGTGTCTCATTGGGGTTAATTCCTTTCTTAAGGCTCTAGAGCAGCATCTGGGAGTGAGTTTGGTTTTTGCCTTATCCAGCTTCTAGAGGAGGCTGCACCCTTGGCCAGGGCCCTTTGAAGCTCCATCTTGAAGCCAGCAATAACACACCTGCCTGTTCTCAGCCACATCTCTGTCTGACCATTAGCCAGAACGTCCCCTTCTTAAGGACTTATGTGGTAGCACTGGGCCCACCCTCGTACTCCAGGGTAATCTCCCCCATGTCGAGGTCTTCAGTCACACTGGCAAGCCCCTCTTGCTCATACGGTAACATTGACAAGGACTAGGACACCAAGTCTTTGAGGGGCCATTATTATGGCTACCACAGCATTCTCAACAATCAAAAGCAAAAGTGGAACAACTTTTTAATTTATGTCTACTTCCTTCCTAGTGTTATTTTTAGTATGATATCTATTTCATTTTTGCCTTTTTTTCTTTTCATATTAAAACCCATTTCTCACGTATATTTAAAACAGAAGAAAAAACATTAAAAATTTGTTCGGTCTTGCTTATTCTGGTTTTTTGAAACTGATAGGTAAACAAGAGTTAGGAAGTTCAGAAATGATCACCGAGAATCTCCATTTGTGTTCATTGTGGCTTTAACTTAAATGGCTCTTCAGTCACAGTGCTAGGGCTAAAATTACCACATTCTCCCTAGTCCTTGCTTGCATCCTGCCTTACAATGGGAGACTTTGACAAAAGCCCCTTTCAACAGACGGTTTTGAAAGTTTGTTGTTGTGAAACATCCCGTGGCCACGCTGTGTTTTGTATTAATCCCCTAAATGTTGCATGGGTTCTGAGGAAGCCTAACACTGACCATCCTGGAGCTCCGGGTTGGTTTTTCTGCTCGCTGGTGGGTTTTGAGATGACGTGTGCCCTAGCTCCCGTTCTTGGCAGCCCTTTCTGTGAAGGATGGCTTGTTGAAACAGCACTGGTCGGGCTGGGTTTTTACCTTGCTGGCTAGCTGTGACCGCAGACCAGTACCTTGCCCTCTTGGTCTCCTCTGTGAAGTGCACGGGTCCCTCCTGGGCCCAAGGCTCCAGGGCCCTGGACCTGCAGTGGCAGTACTGTCTGGGCTGCCCGTGTGGGCTCTGACGTCGTGTCTCCTGTGGTTGCTGTAGGTCTACGAAGACTGGGAGGGCTTCAAAGTGAACGACGTCCTCGAGTTGTATGGCGTGCTCTCTGTGGACCCTGTGCTGAGCATACTGGGTAACGATGAGAGGCGAGTCCGTTTTCTCTGTTTTGTGCATCAGTTTTTGTTTTGGGGTTTTGTTTTTTATATATATTTGTTTTTTACTTGTAGTTGGACATAATACCTTTGTTTTATTTATTTGTTTTTATATGGTGCTGAGGATCGAACCAAGAGTCTCACACATGCGAGGCGGGCACTCTGCCGCTGAGCCACAACCCCAGCCCCTTGTGCATCAGTTTTTATTCTGATATAATCTCACACATGCAGAAACGTGGCAGGATAATTAGGAGAACTCCCTCATGCCCTCTACCCAGACTTACCGGTTCTCAGTGCTCGGCCCTGTGTGCTTTGCCACTCATTCATGCTCTATGTACACACATTTGGAGAACATGTGTCGATAAATTGCAGACATCAACTTTTTGTTGTTGTTTGGCACTAATTTGTACTAGGTATTGAACTTTGGGAGCTCTGCCACTGAGCTTCAACCCCCATCCTTATAAAATTTTGAGACAGGGTCTCACTGTTGCCCAGGCTGGCCTCAGACTCACGATCTTCCTGCCTCAGCATCCCAAGTAGCTAGTAGGAATTTTATTTTAGAATGAGTCTGTGTTGTCGCAGTTGTGTTCTGAAGTTCCTCATTTAACTGCTCTCCCCTTCACTGTGATTCCATGATTCATTTCACATAGGTTCATTTGTGTCTGATTGTTTCAGCTAAGTTTTTTCCTCCGTCCTTACTGTTTTGATTAAAAAAACAAAAAAAAAGGAACGTTGACGTTGACAAATCAGAACATCTCAGGATGCTGTTCCTGCCATCCCCGTCACATCCCTGTTCCACCCAGCGGGTTTATCCTTCCGATATTTCTTTTTCACAAAAAAAGGTAGATATTTGTATTTTTTTTTTATCAGCCCTTTTTTCTTCCATAAAAGGAAGCAAACGTGTATTAAATCATTTGTACTTTTAATTTTTTTCATTTAACAAAATGTAGTAGAAATCCACATCTTCCTCATTATTATTTTTTTTTTTTTTTTTATTTTTTTTTTAATATTTTTTTAGTTGCCAATGGAGTTTTTACTTTGTTTATATGTGGTGCTGAGGATCGAACCCAGGGCCTCACACATACCAGGCAAGCGCTCAACCACTGAGCCACAACCCCAGTCCCTCATTATTTTTCCTTTTACTGTTTCCCAAAGAGAGGACTACTGTTCCCTGGATATAGTAGAGTTCTCTTGTTGAAGACTAGATATTTATCATGGTCTGCAAAGGAAGAACTTAACATTTTTCATACTAGATAAAAATGTTGCAAAGCACATTTTTAAATAACGTAAAAGTAAATCTAATAATCTCTTAGTAACAGTCCCTAAAATTGCTTATCTTGGCTATTTATGAAAGAATACTTTCCTCCTGAATTATTGCTTAGCTTAGAAGTGGGAGCATAGGCTGGGACAAACAGCAGGGTTAGAATCCTCTTTGGCCACTCAGTGACAGTGCAACCTTGAGCTTGGTTTCCTCACTGGAAATAAGGGTAGCTGTGAGCTTTTCATGAATGTGTGTGCACAGTGTCGAATGAATATTGTGTATTATGTAGTATGTGTTAGAATAGTCAAAGATTTTAAAACATTTTAGTCATTTATTTCAATCTCACAATCAATTCATTATATACTAATTTATTTAGCAAATCTGAAAAATGCATGCCATCTTAATGGCTTTTCTACTCGATATTCAAGGAAGATATCAGGTAAGAATAAAATTTAGCAAAGACAAATAGCAAGGTAGAGACAAATGATTCTCCATACACTGAAAAATAGCTACTGCATGACTTTTGAGAAAAAGACTCCAGTTTGGAGATATGCGATGAAGTACTTGATATCTCAGTTGGTAGTTCCAGAATGAGTGTGTGTGTCAAAATAACCTTGTGAATGACATTCTGTAGCCCATTGATGGCAGTGCTAGTGGCAGCATGTCGAGTGGAAACCGTCAGTTATGAAGAATGGAATAAGTTTATTCTATCAAACTGGCCTGAAATCTCTGTGGGGAAACTTTTGAGAATGAGGATCCACTTTCTGCTGTCTCAGGAGAGATACAGGGAGAAGTAGTCTTGGCTTGAATTCTAATTTTGCCTTCAGATATGCACATTACATTCACACCTTTGCAACTGGTGTCTAATACAGGGATGCTTCTGCATTGCTGGACCCTATGGAATGCACAGACACAGCAGAGGAGCAGAGGGTACACAGTCCTCCTGCCTCCTTGGTGCCAAGAATTCATGTGATTTTAGCCCAGAAGCTGCAGCACATCAATCCATTGTTACCTGCCTGCCTTAACAAAGAGGAGAGCAGAACCTGTAAGTGTAAGTGAGCCAGACTCTTCCCTCCTAGGTCCAGAGCTGCCTGTGGCTTACACTCAAGAGTGGTGCTGAGTTAGTTCCTCCTCCATCAGAATAGGTGTTTCCTGTAATGTCTGTACTGGGCCCCGTTCTCCTCATGTTAATTCTCTTATCGAGGGGGAGAGAAAGAGGGTGCAAGTTGTCATTGTCCCAGGAGCACCCTCATTTGTCACTGAGTGGCCAGTGTTCAGGTGCACACCAATTACCTGCTGAGCGCAGCTCATTTGCTCCGAGACGCCTGGAGGAGCTGGCATGTGCTCTGAGTGGCTTTTCTTCCTCCTCCAGTCGTGTCTGCCTTCATGTCCGAGTTGTCTCCAGTCAGAGCAGAGCTGCTTGGGTTCCTCACACACGCGCTGCTGGGGGATAGCCTAGCTGCCGAGTACCTGATATTGCACCTCATCTCTACAGTGTAAGTGCCGTCTGTATTCTTGGTGGGTATTAAGGGCATTTCAGTGTGGTGTAGCCAGTGGAAAAGGTCGGGAAGGTTCTGGTGTAACTTATTAGGCTTCACATCTAGTGTTAACAAGTGTTAGGCCAATTCTTTGTTCACTTCAGTTTTTTGATTATGTCCCTTCAATGTTAGAGCCAAAATCAAATAAAGGGCCTGGCTGATGAGTAAAATGAGCTGCTTCTTCTTTTTTTTTTTTTTTTTTTTTTTCCTTTTTCCTTTTCTTTTTCTTTTTTTGCAGTGCTAGGGATTGAACCCAGGGCCGGAACATGCTAGACTACTGAGCTGAATCCCAGCCACTTTTTACATTCTGAATTCTGTTTGCACATCCCGAGGCTTTGCTTCTAAAAGACAGTCAACAAGTTACATCATGTGCACATTTTAATTTATACATTGACATTAGCCTCACCCTTTGACTCCACTTTGTTTTCTGGTTTCAAAAATAATGTGCTCCTTCAATAAGTTCCAGGAACTTGAAGAAAATAGCAGTCATCTGTTATCTCACCACTGGGAGATAATCTCAGGTACCACTGTGGTACTTATTCATGTTTTTATGTATATATATGTACATTATATATACCAATATAGTTATCAGTTATACCCATATGTTGCCTTTTAGCATTCAATACATATAAAACATTTTCCCATTATAATTCTTCATGAACTTTTTAATGGCTGCACACTGGTTCATTATACAGTTGTGTTGTACTGTAAACATCTAGTTTTTCTCTGTGGTTAACCACAACATTGTAGTAAACAGCTTGGTGCCATGATTCTTACTTTCCTCTGGTGGGATCTAAGATGGTGGTACGTAATGACTGAGAGCTCAGATATTGGAACCAAACTGCCTGATTTTGAATCTCGGCTCTATCAGTTTCTGACTAGACGAGCCTGTTACAGGTCAAATATCTCTAATCCCCAATCTGGAAATAATCCCAGCTCGAAACTTTTTGAGCACCATTGGGCTCTGTTTCAGATTATGGAGCATTATAGATTTTGGATTTCAGATTATCGATGCTTACCCAGTAAAGTCTGTGCAAATATTCTAAAATCAGAAGTATTTTGGGTCTCGCATATTTTGAATAATATTCCAACTATACAAGTTCTGTGCCTCAAGATTTCTCATCTGTAAAACGAAAATAATAAAACCTATCTCAGAATGTTTGGAAATGAAATGAGTAACTGTATAAGCGCTTAGAATAATATTGGCTATTAATTTTATTTGCAGTTATTCTGGTAGATCAAATAGCTACACAAATTCCAGCTGCTTGAGGCTGAGGCAGGAGGATTATAAGTTTGAGGGTCAGCCTGGAAACCCTACTAAGACCCTATCTCAAAATAAAAAAGAAGGGACAGGTGTATAGTGCAGAGATAGAGTGCTCCTGGGTTCAATCCCCAGTACCACACACCAAAAAAAAAAAAAAAGAAAGAAAAAGCTAGCCTGAATATTATTCTATATTTTTAATGATAACAGTAAGCTAATTTTTATTTGCTTTTTAATGAAATCAGGAAGTCACTTCAGTATCTCATTTATTGATTTATTTTTCTTTCTTTCTTTTTTTTCTTTTTTCTTTTTTTTTTCCCTAGATATACAAGAAGAGATGTTCTTCCACTAGGAAAATTTACAGTTAACTTGAGTGGTTGCCCACGGAATAGTACCTTCACAGAACACTTATATCGAATTATTCAACATCTTGTTCCAGCAGTAAGATCAATATAAATACTCATCATAAACATAAAGCACACCAAAAATCCTTCTCATTGTCTTCCATTCAACCCACATACCTAAATTTGAGATTTTAGTAGCTGTCACTTAAGGGGAAACAAAGCCTGCCAAGTTACATGATTGAAAGCATGCTCTCTCTCCTAAATGTCCCACATTTCTTGCGTTAGCACAAATTTCTGTAAGTCTAACAAGTCACACAATCCCAGTAACTCTTAAAATTGTACTCTCAGTCAATGCCAATTTGTGCAATTTGGTATCCTTTGCATTAAAATCTTTAATCTAAATAAGCTCTAAATCATAGGAACCTCCTCCTTTTACCTAAGGTAATTAAAAAAAAAAAAAAAAGACCTTCACCTTCATTGCCCCAGTTTCAATTGTTATTTGGGAAGTTGAGCTTTCTTCACTTGCCAGGTGATCTGGAGTACAGTATTTCTGTGTGTAAGGATCTTGGGAACAGGGGAATTGCATCTGACACATCATGTGATAGAAAATACTGATCCCCTCTTGCTTTGGGAATATAAGAGTTTGGTCTGGATCAGTCACTGAACCAGTTTATTGAGTGTGTCTAAGTGCTAGCATTTTTGCAGATCCTTAACGAGCAGTGACCAGAATACATGAGCCTTTCTCCCTCTGATAAAGTCCTAAGATGCAGAGAGCTATTTTACGTTGGGTGCATTTATCATTAATTTCCCACATTTTAGAAGTAAAATTGAAAGTGTTAAAATAATAATTACATACAAACATAAGTGTTTTTGTAAAAATAACTTTTCCCAAATTAAAAAAAGAAAAAGTAGTAAAAATGACCTTTTTCTACATTTTTGCTAATTTCTTTAATATTAATAGGAGATCTCTAAATTAATAGGAGATCCCTAGATTTTTTTTTCTTTTTTTTTGTCTTTGCATTCAGTCTGTTATAATGTGATGTTTTGATTCTTTTTTTTTTTTTTGAAGGGTAGTTGGAATGTGTAATTTTATCTGCTGCAGTAAGATTCATTAGTCTTAATCTTGTACATTGAAAATATCTGGGTAAAAATCATGATTTTTATCTCATAGGCCCCATTAGAGAGTCTTGGCAATTCCCTAGGTTCTGTACCACTTTGTGGGTGTGGGTGTGTTTGTGTATCATTGGGAGTTGAACCCAGAGCAGAGGCCCTCTACCACTGCACCACACCCCTACCCCCTTTTTTTTTGTTGTTTTGAGATAGGATCTTGCTAATTCGCCCAGGCTGGCCTCAAATTTTAGATCTTCCTGCCTCAGCCACCCAAGTTACTGCTGGAATTACAGGTGTGAGCCATGGCACCCAGCTCTCTACCACTTTTCAGTAATTACTGAAATAGATCCCTTGCCCTCATGGAGCTTAAATTTTTGTGGTGAAAGACCAACAAATAAATTAATCCATGGTATGTCATTTATGTGCCCTATAGAATAAAGCCCCAGGAGAAGGAGACAGAGTCCTGGTAGTGGCCCAGGACAGCTGCCAACATTCATAGCATGGGCAGGAAAAGCCTAGTTCCCAGGATGCCTCCTGATAGAACTCGGGGAAGTACAGTGACAGACCTGGGGGCTGCTCAGGGAAGTGTCACCCTGTGCAGAGAACAGATTCAGAGCCACTAAAGAGCGTGTGCTTGGCAGTGTGAGGAATGCCAGCATGGAATGAGCCCTGGGGAAACCGAGAGGCAACCCGAGGCCACTCAGCTGGGAGGCCAAGGTTTAAGTAGCACATACGGAGGGCAAGAGTGAGCATCCTTGCATGTTATCAGAGGAAAGTGCTGTAGGTTCTCATGTGGTGTGAGCTTTCCCCTTCGTATTCTCTTCCTGCACCACTTTGGAGGGCATTTGCTTTTTCACTTTACCACATCCCATCACCTCCTGTGTCTAGAAGTACTTCCTGCACACTTGGCTATTTACGGTCTTACGTAGCTTTCACCGTAGGTTATGCGAGAATGGCCTGTCTATGCTCTGCAGTGCCAAGCCTGGCTCCCCACCCCACCACATATGCTGCTTCTCAGGCTGAGTCTAGAAAAGTGAAGTGCATTGAGGGCAGGGCCAAGGGGCACTGGGAGTTCTGTGGGCCGAGCATAGAGGCAGTGTCCAGGGCTTGGCGGATTCCCTGCTCTGGCAGACTTGGGGCAACAGTGGTGAGCCCTGTAGCACCAAGATGGTTCAGTGTGCTCTGCTCCTTGAATTTTCTTTCAGCACTTCCGTTCAGAAGTGTCTGTAGTAGTCAATGATGAATGAATATGATTTTCATCCAAAGAGCATAGTGAAAAATGATGAGCTTTTCTCTCCCTTTCTTGAAGAATGAAATACTTTGTTTTGCTAGCTTGTGTTATGGGAAGAAGTCAATTGTCTACCATTTGTCACCGACAGAATAGAACTGATTCTTTAAGACTATTGAATAAGACATTTGAGAATAAAGCTGCTTCCAGAGTGAGTGAAAATCTAACACAGGAAATAGCTGTATCTGTGTGTCTCAGAGTTCTAGAGGTCATATCATTACTCCCTTAAAAATAAGTAAGATCATTCTATCTGAGAAAAATTTTTGACTCCAAATACATGCTTTCTTACAACAGGAAACTTCGATCCTTGCTCATTAAAGCATTTCCCTTGCAGTCCTTTCGCCTGCAGATGACTATAGAGAACATGAACCACTTAAAATTCATTCCTCACAAAGACTACACAGCCAACCGCTTGGTCAGTGGACTCCTCCAGCTGCCCAACAACACTTCCCTCTTCATCGATGAAACGCTTCTGGAGCAAGGGCAGCTGGACACCCCAGGTATGCACATGGACGCCCCCTGTCACCCTTTTCTGGCTAAAGTTAAGCCTGGTAATGACTTTTCAAAAGGATGTCTGTGGATGAAGACAAATTTGTATTGGAAAATATTTCAGATGAAGGCTTGGTGTGTGCATTTAATTAAAGTAAACATCATAAACTGTGCACTCAACTATTTAGTCTTCACGATTTTTAAAGCAGTACATTAGCACAAGTAGCTTTTTAAAGGCTGAAATGGGAGGTTTTGCCTTTAATCTGCTACCTCAAAGGAGAGGTATAGAGAAGATGTAGTAAAACATTTGATATCTCCCGTTGAACTTTTTAAACATTTTGTAGAGAATCTCTGAAAAAAATATTTAATGGATCAGATGGTTTGAACTAACCTCACTTATGGAGCATGTCATAAAATCACAAGAAAGTGGAGTGCTTATCTTGTGCTCAGGTGAAGAGAATCAAGATGGCACTGTGCTGGTGATCAGTTCAGGAGGTAAAAATAGAAGAAACAGTACTGTAGGCTGTGTACACCTGAGGCAAAGCTGAGAATAGGCCCAGTCAAATTGAGTAAGATCACTGTAGCCCTGTGACCACACCACCTAGGAAGTGACCCCACTTGCTGGGGTTCCATTAGTATCCTGTGGTGGATCAGACATTAGGCATTAGGGTGAGTGTTCTTTGTCCCAGACAGCTCCAGCAGGCCTCATGCTGTCTGTCTGTGGAGCTCATCACCTAGTGAATGTTTGCTTGGGGACACTCAGCTTATAAATCAGGCATCCCTCATAGTCTTTATTTAAGCAGCACAAATCTCACGTCTATAATCCTTGTCAGCCAAACTAATGTTCCTATGATTAAGATCAAGTGACTGAAAATTATGTTCTTACTCTTCTAGGTGTTCACAATGTGACAGCTCTGAGCAACCTAATAACCTGGCAGAAGGTGGACTATGACTTCAGTTACCACCAGATGGAATTTCCCTGCAGTATCAATGTACTGATTACTTCAGAGGGGCGGTCACTCCTCCCGGTAAAAAGAGTCACTTTTAAATGTAGATGGCTATGTTTTTGTTTTATGTTGATGTTGCTTCTAAGTTCTATTTCTTCATTGTGGCTGCTGACTATTAATAAGGAAATAAATTATTTTGTTCCTGCCTTGGGATGGAAACTTACAGCTACCAAGAAGCAGCCATCAGGAAGTCACAGGATCACCTGGCTATTAGCACAGACATGCCCCCATCTGAGCGTACAAAGTAAAAGCTGTCTGCAGGTGGATTAACATCCAGACTTCTGCTTGATTGCCTTTGTCCCATTATTTTCTGTCACTTACATGAGAAATAGTTTAGCTTTCCTTATTAAATGTCCCTAATCACCTGGTAATGAATTTTATACTTTATGGTGAAATGGAGTAGCTGATCAAGAGGTTTGAATTTTGAGGATGATGAGAAATACATCCCAGGTATTAAAAAGGTGTATAGCTAATAGAGTTCACTTGTGAACATGAGGAATAACCTTTGACATTAGTAAGTTTTCTGTGGAAAAGTACAATAAAAAGTTAAATTGGCCAGGAATGGTAGTGCATGGTGGTGCATGCCTGTAATCCCAGCAACTCAGGAGTCTGAGGCAGGAGGATCTCAAGTTCAGGAGTAGCCTGGGCTGGGCTGGGGATATAGGTCAGTCGGTAGAGTGCTTGCCTAGTGTGCCCAAGGCCCTGGGTTCATTCCCCAGCACCATTAAAAAAAAAAAAAAAAAAAAAAAAAAATTATTAACTGCCTTTTAGAGATGTCCACCTTTTTTTTATGTTTATTGATACCATTGAGGTTTGTTTTTTTTTTTTTTTTTTCCCCTTTTGCAGTACTAGGGATTGAATCCAAGGGTACTTTACCACTGAGCTACATTCCCAGACCTCCATTTTTTGGGGTACCATGGATTGAACCCAGGGGCTCATAACCACTGAGCCACATCCCAAGTCCTTTTTTATATCTCATTAGAGACAGGGTCTTGCTGAGTTGCTCAAGGCCTTGCTAAGTTGCTGAGGCTGGCTTTTAACTCACAATCCTCCTGCCTCAGCCTCCTGAGTCTCTGGGATTACAGTTATGTGCCACCACACCCAGCAAAAGCTAGCCTCAGTAATAATTGCTGTGGTAGTTATAATGTATGTAAATCATATTAAAAACTAATTCCCTTTCGCAAAATTAAGTGGTATTTCCTAATTCCCTTGGAAGCTGATAGAGCATGCAGCTTCTGCACATGTAGCTTAATCTAGGAATTTGAAAAATACTGGGTCCCGTTGTTTCTCTTTTCAGGCAGACTGTCAGATTCATTTACAGCCTCAGCTAATCCCTCCAAACATGGAGGAGTACACGAATAGCCTCCTCTCGGCGGTGCTGCCTTCTGTGCTGAACAAATTCCGCATCTACCTGACCCTTTTGAGATTCCTGGATTATAGTATATCTGATGAAATAACCAAGGTACATTCAAGTTACATCAAGGATTTCCCTGTGTAAATTGTAATGTTTTGCCAGTTTACATTTATCATTACAGATGGGGTAAATTTGCTCTTTGCTTTCTATGTCTTTCCTTTTTCTTCCTTTATAGTCTTTCATTTGTTTGTTTGAAATAGATAGTTTTCTGCTGTCTCATTTTATTCCCTGGACTTTTTTTTTTTTTTAATTTTTTATTGTTGGTTGTTCAAAACATTACATAGTTCTTGATATATCATATTTCACACTTTGATTCAAGTGGGTTATGAACTCCCATTTTTACCCCGTATACAGATTGCAGAATCACATCAGTTACACATCCATTGATTTACATATTGCCATACTAGTGTCTGTTGTATTCTGCTGCCTTTCCTATCCTCTACTATCCCTTCCCTGGACTTTTTTAAAAATAATATTTTCTTAGTAGCTTCCCAGGAGCTAAAATTATAATATCGGTGCTGGGGGATTGAACTCGGGGCCTCACACATGCTAGGCAAGTGCTTTTCCCATTGAACCACATCCCCGGCTCTTAATATCATAATTATATAATCATTTAGGATTAATGGTCAATTCAATTACAAGAATACACAAAAATTTTGCTTCATTATGATTTTTTTTCTCCATGCTATTGTCATAAAAATTCCACCTGTATGCATTGATAATTATTACTTTACTTACCTGTCTTTTAAATCAGGCATTTCTGCTGATCTCTATTAACTGTGCAGTTGCCTTTGCTGATGCCATTTGTTTCATCCTGCGGGTTCATGTTCTTGTCTAGCGTCCTTTCATTTTAGCCTAAAGAACTCCCTTTAGTGTTTTTTGTAGGACACATCTGTTCATGAGAAAGGTTTTGCTTATCTGGGATTGTCTTTTCTCTCCCATGTAATGGGGATTGAACCAGGGACACTCTACCACTGAGCTATATCCCTGGCCCTTATTGTTTGAGACAGGGTCTCACTAAGTTGCTAAGACCGGCTTCAAACTTGTGATCCTTCTGCTGCAGCCTCCCAAGTCACTGGGATTTCACTGCACCTTGATGGGATTGTTCTCCTTAAGGCTAATTTTGCTGAATGTAGAATTCTGGGTATCATCTTTTTCTTAGCCCTTTGTGTCTTTTCACTGCCTCCTACTTCTGTTCTGTGGTTTCTGGTGACAGGATCCTTCGTACATGATCAGTCATTTTCTATAGCATTCAAGAATATCTCTGTTTTGTTTGTTTGTTATTTCCAATTATTGTGTGTGTGTGTGTGTGTGTGTTGCTGTAGAGCAGATCCAGAGTCTCAAATATGCCAGGCAAGGGCTCTGTGCTCTGCCACTGAGCCACAGCTCCCATCCCAACCCTTGTCTTGTCTGGCTTTGCCATTCTCTATTTAGTAAGACATGTTCTCTTAGTTTCCTTTAGTTTATACAGTAGCCCCTTCCCCCTTACTTACGAAAGATTCATCCCAGGATCCCCAGTGTGAGCCTGAAACCACAGATAATGCTCTCTATGACAGGATTCATGCATTAAGCACAGCAAGAGATTGACAACCATAATTGATGAGAGAACGTTTATAGCAATATACTGTAATAAAAGTTCAGTGAATGTGGTCTCTTCCCCCTCTCAACTGCCACAGAGCAGGTGGCATACACAGTGTGAACATGCCAATGAAGGATGACATGTTCCAAACAGGACAGGGCAAGATTTTGTCACAACACTTAGAATGGCTCACAATTTAGAACTCTTTTTGGACTGCAGGTAAAAGTGCACCATTGTACATGGTCTCTTTTACTTCTCTGAAGATATTTAAAATAACCAGTTTAAAATGTTTGTCTAGTGGGTCTAATATTTGGGTTTCTTCAGGGACAGTTTCTTTTGACTCTTTTTATTCTCAGTTTGTGGGCTGTGTGTACCTTCATCTTTGCATATCTGATTTTTGTTGATAATCAGACATTTCAAATAACATAATGTGGCACCTCTGTTTTAGAAACTAGGTTCTAGGGTTTGTTGTGTTAGTGCTTTTAGATTTATCCCCCCCCCCCTTTGTTTTAGAAACATTTTAAAAATATCTTTTAGTTGTAGATGGACACAATACCTTTATTTCGTTTTTATTTTTATGTAGTGCTGAGGATCAATCCCAGTCCCTCATGCATGCTAGGCAAGTGCTCTACCACTGAGCCACAATCCTGTCCCCCTTCCCCCTCTTTTTGAGGTTCTAAAGATCAAACACATTGCGTGTGCTAGGCAAGCACTTTACCACTCAGCCATGTCCCCATTGGTGAGTCTTCCAGGAAATCACCAAAAAGGTCAGATAATGACAGTTCTCTGGCAGCCCTGCTTTGAAGAAACTCTGGCTCTGTTCTGTGCTCTAGTCTGCCATTTTTGAAGCTATCACCAGGGGGCCCCCTGTATTGTAGAATATGGGAGTAAAGCAAGTTAAAATGCCACAAAGCTCATCTTTCTTACCAAGAATCACCTCTTTTTCCTTCATAAATGTTCCCTAGATTGCTGCTAGGGTCACATTTATTTCCAGAGGTTTGAAAAAGCGGATTCTGATCATTGCTTTCTGCAGTTTTCATGGATGTCACTCTTCCCTATTCAAAGGCATCAGTTGTTATGCAAGTTGCTAATTTGTTTCACCTTCTCATTTTATTTTGTTTAGAATGTTTTCATCAGTAGCATTTTTCTGTGTGTAAAATTTCAGTTCTCCATCCTTTTTTCCATCTATATTCTTGTTTGTCTAAGAGGTGGAGCTGACATCCTCATTTTTACATTAATCAAAGGACCAAGTATCTTATTTCTTACAAAAATAATGGTTTTAAAGTACACTTAAGGGAGTTTTAAAGGAACCTTATAAAGTACATTTACTCTTTCAATAAAGGCAGTTGAAGATGATTTTGTGGAAATGCGAAAGAATGACCCTCAGAGCATCACTGCTGATGACCTCCACCAGCTGCTTGTGGTAGCGCGGTGAGTAGTATATATGCTCATAATTGCTTTTTCTGAAAGCTGTGCATTTATTTAGCAGTAACTCAGACTTCTAAAAACAGCAGAATTTTTTTCTTTTTAAACAATGCCTTCTAAAGAAGGGATTATTGGGGGGAATTCTGTTTGGACAGTTGCCTCATAAGTGGAACAGGAATGCTGCTTATCCTCTAAGCTTCAAAGAGCCAGCTACCCTCCAATTCTTGCTCTTCCGGGAATTCCTTGTGGGGTCTAACCTAGCTCTTGACTTGTGTGTAGGTGGTCTTCGTCTGGACTGTGGGTTTTTTTGTGTGTGTGTGTGGTTTTTTTTTTTTTGGTACCCGAGATTGAACTCAGGGCCTCTGAGCCACATCCCTAGCCCTTTTTGTTTTTTATTTAGAGACAGGGTCTCGCTAAGTTGCTGAGGCTGGCTTTGAACTCGCAATCCTCTGCCTTAGCCTCCAAAGCTGCTGGGATTACAGGTGGCACCACTTGGACGCTTTTTTTTAATAGTATTCCTAGATCTTAAATTTTTTCTTAGACTTAAATGTGTTTCTGTTTCAAACCAGGTTTCTGTCTCTCAGTGCTGGGCAGACGACACTGTCAAGAGAACGATGGCTAAGAGCAAAGCAGCTCGAGTCTTTAAGAAGAAATAGGCTTCAACAGCAAAAATGTGTGAATGGAAATGAACTTTAAAGTTCTGATACCTATTTGAGGAGTAACGGGCAAACTGTAGCCACGTTATTGTAAAATTCAAATATCATTTATACCACAGTTTTATACATAATTTGTATCAAAACCCAATGACTTTTCCTGAAATCAAGCCTGGTGACATCTGAAGTTTATACGATACTCAGTGAGGGCTTTTACCTTACTGATTTTATGGAACTTTTGAAGTTTTGTTTTATAATGATATAAATTAGTAATGGTGTACAAAAATGTATTTGATATTAAAAGTTTAATATTGATAAATGTTGCTGATTATACCTATATTTCCTTAGCTGCAGCTAAGTCATAGGCCAGACTCTGTTCAAATGCTAATATTAACTTCATTTGAAGAAAATTGTTGTAATTTCAAAGTTGGAGGGATTGTGCTCTTGAGATTTCTATGTCTTTCCAATTAACAGTGGATTTGAGTATGTTCAGTAGTCCAAGTTTGGTGAATGGACATACTTCCTAGATTCACGGGTGAAATCCTATAGTATCATTTCCCAGATATTTGGCCACAGAAACATTCTAACAGTTATTAACAGCTTGAAAAACTAGCCTTTTACATGGCACTGGTACCCAGATTTTGCATTTTATGGACCAGTAAAATTCTGAAAATTTGGGGACAGGGTTGTCAATTTATTTTGGCAAATAATCTAAAAGAAATCATTGTGGATATATTTGAGTTTTTTTTTTTAATAAAAGGACAATCTCAGAATAAGAGGTAGTCTTTTAAATGGAATAAATATAGCTTTTTGAAGAACGCTATATTGTCCTTATGTTTCTCATTACATCCCAGTACATTTGGAAACTACTATTTTATAGGACTCACTTAAGGGAACACAACCTAATGAAGTTCTGCTGAAATTAAAAAAAAAACAAAAATCTAAGTAGACTTAAAAAATATTTTTAAAAATAACTCTTTAGGAAAAACTTTTTTTTTAATGGTGCTGAGATGGAAGGTAGGGCCTTACCTCTGTTAGGCAAGCTGCACCACTGCACTGTATCCCCAGAAGAGAAAAGAGGATTTTAAAACTAATAAATGGCATTTAGTTACTTTAAAGATTGGATTTTGAGACATAGAAGTTTATCAGTTCCAAATGTGCTGGATGAAGAAATATTATCTGCTAGTCTTGTAAAGGCCCAATGCAAGGTTTTTTCCCCAGACCAATTGGTTTTGATGTACAAATCTTTAAAGGAATGAAATATTACTAACATGTAGAAAGCAAAATAGTATCATTGTGGCAACAAGAGTCTTTTAACTTACCTCATTGAAAACAGATCAATTAAATGAGTCCTTAAAATTTTTTTCATGTAAGGAAGGCTTAGTTGACATTGATTTTTAACCAAGAAAACAGGGTCAGCCTTGAAAAGTCAAGGAATTCATATGCCTAATGAAGGGAAGTAAAAATTAGTTGTTCTTTTCCTACATTTAAATCTATTTTTATAAACTAATGTAAATAATGTTTATATTAGAATTCTAACTGGTTTTCATTTTTATAACTGGTAGACTACACCTTCCTTCAACTTTCAGAAATAAAATGAAGGCTCAACTGAATCTGAGAATGAAAAACATTATCTTTGTCCTAGTTTCCATGTGTCTTGACTGTGCCAATGTAAATGATAATCTACCAAAGAAATCATAATTTTGCTTGATCTTGCAGAAACGTTCCCTTGAAATAAAACTTCCCCAATTATCAGTACCTTGGACTGTTTTTCATGAATTATGTAAGATATGATCTATGTGGACAAGCCCTGTGTTCACTTGGAAACACATTACAAGGTGAATTTAAGTACAGGAGGTGGTGCAAATGCTCTCCTGCCCACGACCCACCCAGGCAGATTACACACTCTCCCTTACCTAGGAACACACACGTTCGGATTTGTTGTTCTTATTAAAGGCAAGATTATTAATCCAGACATTATATATCCTTGTTTTAAACATTGCCTTAACTTTAGTTTTCAAAAAATCTCTTTGGAATTCATTTCTGTGGAACTTATATATGCTTATTTTCTCACCTGATCTTGACTTGTATTTTTACTTGTGTTGTGGAACATTATTTTCAAGACCAAATTGGTAAGAACAGAATAAAGCATTCAGTTTTGAATGTTTGGAATTTAAAAGTACTGTTTGATTCACTTTCATCATTTTCAAAATCATGAGAATACTTCAAAAAACTGAAATAACACTCAGAATAAGTATGTAGTTATAACAAATTTACCACTTGTGAATTCTTTAAATCAAACCCTTGATCAAATGTCATGCAAGGAACTCACACAATATTTTAAATTACAATGGTACTTTATTTTAATAGTCACAAGATTTGACACTTCAAAAAAAAAAAAAACACAACTAATAAATAACAAATGTGGAATGCTTATTAAAGTCACAGTAGACATAATGTTCAGCCGAGATTCACTTTGAGATATCAGAGAAACCAATACTTGCTGGAATATGCTGTGTAGCTTTCTTACTATTTGGGTTATATAGAGGCCCCGGTTCTTTGTGGACAGGGTTATGGTCAAAAAAACCAGTTTCAGCACAAGCTGTGCTTCAGACTAAATTTTCAATAGTTGCAACAGTCTGCACAAGATGTTGAAGAATGCCCCCCCCCCGCCCCCCCCCGGAAAAAGGTTAAAATTTGAAAACTTTCTAGAATTTCCAGTAGCCAATATATTCTTACATCCCTGAAAACAGAGCAAAATTAAATTTAATAGATAATGCCATTCATATTGACAAGACAGGTTTATATTATACTTGGCAAGTGTACATTTTGAGGAATATAGGCAGAATATATTTAAGTTGGAACATGGGAAAAATCAGGACCAAATGAGAATGTTTCTTGACCAGTGTCAAAAATCCTCAATCAACTTCCTAGAAAATGATTAAAAGCCATCACAACTGAACAATTTTTTTCAATATTCAGATGTTTCTCCACACTTGGAACACTAAAGTCACTAAAAACTAAAGTGTATGATCCACCTTGTAGAGGTAATGCATAGGAATGAACTGACAACAGAAAACTGCTGAGCCTTTAAATGGGTCAATGTCTAACCTTTATATCTGCTTCCTAGAGTCCATTCCTCTTTTCCCTCTTAAAAACCAGTTCAAGTTGTTCTGAAGTAACCTGTTACAGAATATAAACTGTTCAGGTCTACAGAATCTAGGATTTGGGATTTCTAGCCTTGACTCCAATTTGGAAACCTCAGGTTCAGACTTCTTTAAAACCCTTCCCAATGAAACAAAAATTTGTAATCCGTAGATTAAGACGTAATACAAGTTAAAATGGCCTAATATGTGAAAATTCCTTTTTGAACTTTCAAATAAAAGCCAAAGGCTTCTCTGTGGCCAAAATCTAAATCTGAATTATTCGTGTCTGGCATTGTGTAAACATATTTTTAAGTTCCTTTTGCTGGACTTCGTTAACTACTTCTGGCTCTGCAGGACTCTTCTGAACTTTAGCTACTGCTAAGTTTATGCCATGGGTTAACCCAGCTTGTGTAATATTAGCAACCTGGACCATGGAACTGCGAATCTTTGCAAAGGGAGAGACTGCTCTGCTGCTACTGCTCTCTGAAGGAGAAGGAGTTACATGAAGCCCTGACTCAAGTTCCAACATGCCTGAACCAGAACCAGGGGTCTTTTGAAATATAACAGAGTGCACTGGTTCAACTGACAAAAACTGTGGGCCTGTTGCAGAAAAAGACACATCTAATTGAGATGGTCGAGAAGGGATTAGTTCTGCTGATTCTGATTTGGTTTCTTCATTAGAAACCTGATTGCTCATATGATTTCCTTCCTCACTAGCTTGCTGAGACACACACCTAATCTCTGATAGCTCCGTCATTTTGTTTTGTGCGTCTTGCACAAATCTGTGGCAATAAATATCCACAGGCTTGGCAAAACCAGTCAATATATGTATATTGTCAGCAGAAGGACTTTTTTTCAAAGGAGACACCCGGCCTTTTCCAAGCCCACTTCCATGAGCAACAGTAATGTCTGAAAGAACATGAATGCTAACATCAGTGCTGCTGATAGACTGGGATCGACTGCCTAATCGAGGTGCTGAAGCAATAATACCACAACTAGGAAGAACATAATCTACTGGCCCTACACTCTCTAAAGAATTAGCTAGCTGCCTGTCTTCATCAGACTTTGAATTTGTAAGGAATTCATCAGAGTGGTATGAGTCATTATCTGAAGACATGTCCCCATCAGACTCTGCCTGGACCTTATTGTCCATCACTCCTGAGTGTTCCAAAGTCTCAAGACTACTATCTGATTTCCAAAGATTGACTTTTAAATTTGGTTTTAGAAAGTTAACTTTCATTTCAGGTTTCGTGAAGTTTCCTAACTTTCGAAGGTTGCCAATATTTACATTGGATTTGGTCTGCTTCACTTTTTGATTTAGAGATGAAAATTTGCTCATTAAAAAATTCTTCCCCTGGGCCAAAGAGCCTTGGTTTTGAGATCTGATACCAATGATGTCTTCGTGAGGTTTACTGCTCTTCCTATAAATTAGAAAAGAAAAATGTCAATTGTCCATGGAATCCAGTATCACCATTCTAATAAATGAAGATGATTTGCTTATTTAAATTGATTCTGATTCTATGAAAACTGCATCCTTTAATTGATAAGCCAAAATAACTTCTTGGGATTTGACAATAAAATAACACTGTCCAATAGAAATATGAGAGCTACATAAGAAATTTAAATGTGGTTTCCCCCATTCCTCCCTTGGACATACCTTTAAATATGGATAATAATGTCTTTATTCTTGGAAGAAAATCTTAGAAGTGGTATGCTCACCTCTCAAGTTTTTTCTCAATTATAGGTACATCCAATCCCATAGCCTGCTTGGTTATCTGAAGCATCTCTGCAATGCACTGAAGGGTATCTGAAACCCAAATATAACCACTTAACATCTCCAAAAACATACAAAACATACTAAAAAATAAAGCTGCTCAAATTCATACAAGCTTGACTAAAATCTGTGGTCATGCACTTAAAAACAGGTTTAAAAATTGCTACTTGTTCACTAGTCTCCCCACTAATTTAAAATGTTCTAAAACAAAATTTAACATAAGATATAGAGAATCCATTCAAAGAAACTCCCTGTGATCCTGGGAACAGAGTTCGTATTTAAAGATCTCAGATCACAATGCTGGACCACTACACTGTAGGCAATGTCCCCAATTCCATTTGGACTCAGAAGAATAGAATATATCAAGCCCACTGCTGAATATTTTTTATATCTTCCTCTTTTTTACCTTTTCCATCTTCTTCTGGATTACGCATTACAGCTCTCAGTGTATGGAAATAACCACTTGCTTCTTTATATCTGTAGTGCAGTCGCATGCAGGAGAACTTTGGTTTACCAAAGAGTGTGGGTTCAGGACCTAAAAACCCAAATGAATACATGTAAAGTTATACCTTTCACATGACATTCACTTTCCTCTGTCACTTCAAAAGATCAACAAAACATTCATCAACTAGGTAGGTAACAAGTTTTCATAATCTAAATGAGAATTTGCAAAAGACAAGCTTATCGTGACCTTTTGATTTGATGACATATAAAAACTCTTTCAGTCTCAATTATTTAAATTTGATCCCTGGTGTTATCTTCACAAGGCAAAAATAATAGAAACCCAGTTAATATTATCAGACTGTATCTATCACTACTCTCTAAGACTAGAAAAGAAGTCTAAAGACAAAGACTACTTGAAATATCCTCTTCTGGTTTCTACCAGATACTTACTCTACCAGTCACTTAAAATAATCTGACCTACACTTGGAAGCAACAGAGTTGGTTAGTATGTTAAAATTTACCTATTTCTATTTTTTCCAGGCCTTCTAGACTCAATCGTTGATATTGGCTTACTTTATCAACTTCATCATCATAACTAGAAAGAGGGAGGAAAAAAAGATTACAATTAAAAGCATTTTTCAGCCAACAAGCCAAATATAACTAGCAAACTACTACATGCAGTTAAAATAAAATCTTCCCTAGCACAATAGTCTGGAGTAGAGTTAAAACATAAGAAATATTTTCTAAACAAGAATAACACATATAGTTTAACAGCTAAAGAAATTTGGCTTATAGATCTTACACTAAAAAAGAAACCAATTACAAGGCAAAAAAAAATTATGTTACAAAAATTTTAAAAAACAAAATCTAAAACCTAACCTAAAATGAAGGCAGAACACTCAAAACTACTTAGAAATATTTCAGCAGATGAAAATTCCATGTGATTTATACCAACAGGCATCTGAAATGAGGACTAAAAACATAATTCTAACAAAGCCAAAAATAAGTAAATATTTATTTAGAAAATATAAATTAAAACTCAATTCTGCTAGAGCATGAGGAAATAATAAAATACTTTTATTTTGCAACTGGCATTGTTAATTGGTAGTCTTTCTGGGAATGGATCTGACAATGAACCTCAAAAGTCACATAATTTCACATATCCTCTTGATCAAAGAGAAGCTGATATGTGTGCACAGGGACATATACATACAAGTTATCTGTATATGAATAGCTAACATCATTCATAGTAGCGAAAATCTGGAGGTAATTCGATACCTAACAATGGGGAAAATGCTTTATATGGTATGCTGATACAAAATGGAGTATATGAAAATCTGGGAGCTACACAGATAATACTAAGCTAAAAAAACACTGTGTGACTCTTAAAAAACAGATTAATAATTCTTATATTTTTCAAACTGAAAAATATTTCAATGAAATTTTATAATAATAAAAATCAGATTCTTTAACATTTTTTGCTATGAATTCTAAAAAATTTTTTTTTCCAAATTTAAAAAGAAAATTGAAAGCTCAAAACGAATAAAGCAACTTACTAGGCCACGTAGTAGGCAGAGTTAGAAAGCAGTAGCAGCACATCCACATCTCTATGAGTAGCATCAATGAGGCTAAACAAACATGACACAGGTAATTAAATATCTTCATCTGCATTTTTGGTCAAGCATATTCCCACAGCAGAGTCATTATGACAAAAGACTAGCCAGGTGAACAAAAGAAAAACAATTTGGAGTTAAAAGTAATGCAATCAATGCATTTGGAAAATTTTAAAGCAATAAGAAAAAACAGATTTGGGAAGTGGGGGAGGTGGAAAGAAGGACTGATCTGAGGAGAAGTTCTTTCTCAAAGAGAAGTAGCCAGAAAAGGGGAAAAGGAGGAGTCCTCAGGGAAAACAGGATAAATTGGGGGGGGGGGGGAGGTGGTAGGCGGTTAGTGGGAAGATAGGAAAATGTAAGACAGAGGAATCATAGATTACCTCATTGTCTAACATTCAAAACAACACTATACATTTAAGATATTTTGCACTCCTATAGAATACATCTCTTCAAAGAGTTTTACATAAATATAACATTTATGTGCCAAAATGAAACAAATCCAAGCTACATTCTATTTTCTCACTATAGATTAAAATAAATAAAAAATACAAGTTACAAACCAGATGAGTGTTGATGGACCATTAAATCAAAATCATAGTAAAATGTATCTCGTAAAATTAATAAGGAAACGGTCAAAGTATAAAATCTACAAATTTCTGACAATAGGAAGAATGTGAAAATATAAAAATATTAATCTAATATCAACAGGCTTTCCATGATCAAAAGGTGGTGCATTCTCATAACTAGTCTCTAAATTCCACTGGAAGAGTGGACATTTCTGTCTTAAGATTTCAAGATTTCATAACAAAATCGCTAGATCTTATAAAAACGCCAGTGGAAAAGCAAATGGAAAACAATAGCGGAAAAAAGATTCGTAGATGGAACGAACTTAAGCCACTACTTAATCTGCGTAAGAATGAGGTCATTGTTTAACGGGTACTGCGGGATTTACTAACATCTTCAACTGCAGTCTTCCACATCCGCGGCACCTTGCTGCGGCATGACTCTAGCAGTCATCTAAAACAACAAATGCACCTCAATTTTCGCCTAATAAACTGAAGAACACAATGAGGAAGAATAAGATGCCAGAACCCGATAAAACAGATTGATTCTAAGAGCCAAAATTTGAGCATTATCCAATGAATGGGAAAAAGAAAACCACCTATTCAACGATCCAGGGAGCTTCATTGAGAATAATACCGAATAACACAGTAATATGCGATTTCATTTTATGCATTGATACTTACGTGCATTCAGAAAATTGTTGCTTGAGCCAAGCCCAAAAAATACGTCACGACACATATTTTTATATGAAATAAATTCTACTCTACTAATTACAGATTACTTTCATCCTATCTTCCTAATTTGGCATTAATATTTACATCAGGCAAACATGATCCTCAGTCTAAAACATTATGTCCTTAATGAAAAGCACTTGGCACATAATAGGCGGTCGAAAAATGTCGGCCCTCCCCCCACCCGCATTTTTACTGAAGTCTTAACTGCAGTAAATACTTAATTTCCCTCCCCACCCACCCTTACCCCATTAAAAAAAAAAAAAAAAGCACTTTTAATACGAACAAGAAAGAAAAAGAAAGACCCCTTAGGTGCTCCCCCACCCCCCACATCTGCAGCCCTGAGGATGCTGCTCTATTCATTTTTGTTTTCCCGCCACTGAGGCAAACCCTCCTTCCACACTATGAAGACAAAAATCGCCAGCACCACATGCAGCCCAACCACAGCGACAATAGTCGCATAGAAGGCGCTGTCTTCAGGGGACATTAACATCAGGCTCTGGAAAAGGAGTAATTTACAGGAAAAATATAACCCCACAGGAACTTTAACCATAAGTCCTGCAAAAAGGAGAAAAATCTTAAAAGTCATGGCAAGAACGCCTTCAGACTTGGGTTCGGCCGCATTGGCGGCGGCAGCCCGCTGCGCGGTTGGTGGAGGCCGGTGGGAGCGCGGCATTGTCAGTCGGTCCGTCCGTCCGTCTGTCCGTCGATGTCTCGAAGCTCCGTCTGGAGCCACCTGCACCCTAGCTCGCGCCTGCAGCGAATGCGGCAACTGCTATGCGGCCGCGCCAAGTCACGCCCAGGGGACACGTCTGGTTTCCGGCCGCCCACTTCCGGCAGTGGCTGATTGGCAGTGCGCATGCGCGCCTTGCTCGGCGCATCCAGCGCCCTCCATGGAGGGCACGGACCCCGGCCCGGTGGGGGAAGGGCGCTGGGTGGTCGGCTCCCGCGATACTTGGCTCGCGCCTTTGCAACGGTCGGCGAGCGGCGGACCTCGGCCGTATCTGACCCAGCAATAGGCCTGATGGAGAGTGGTTATCCCATGGCTAATCACTCAACGAAACCTGGTAGGGGCAGCGGCCTTGAGTGTCCAGAGGGCGAGCTGAATAGAACCGCTACACACTTGGCTTTGTAGAGTGGCTGAAGGACATACCTGTACTTTCCTCTCAAATTTAAGGTCCTCTTTCCCATTATCGCCAGACTGTGCTGCAACAGCTGGAGGCGGGAAAGGACACAAAAGGCCTGAGAGGTCAGCCCTTATGTGCAGGGGCTGTACGAAATGGCCCTGTTGCGCTGGACAGCTCCTACAGAGCCCAGGCGGAAAAGCGCCGCAGCCCCGGGCTCCCGCCAGCCACCGCTTGCAGCAACTATGCTGCGGCAGTGACTGCAGTTTGGCGAGGAGGCACTGTCTCACGCATAATTAAGGGGATAACACAGGATTAATGCAGTACTTTTAAAAATCAAAATTACTGTAAAAATATGACTAAGACATCAAAAAATTAAGACAGTAAGGGTTTCTGCATTTGTACAATCCTTCCTTGTTTGCGTGACCCTAATCCCCACCCAGATCTTGGTAAAACTTTATTTACAACTTAATAAAAATATAAACGTTTCAATTTAAAAATAGGCAATGAATTCGAATGACATTTTTTCCCCCTAAGGAAGATACAAAAAGAGCCAACAAGCACAAGAAAAAAAAAATCCTCAACATTTGTCATTAGGGAAATGCAAATCAAAGCTAAAAAAGGTATATCTAACTTCAAATACACTAGGATGACAAAAAATCTTTTTAAAAGGGGAAAATAAGTGTTGGTCAAGTCTGGAGAAATTGGAACCCTCATACATGCTGGTGTAAGTATGAAGTAGCACAGCCACTGTGGAAAATATTTTGGCAGCTTCTCAAAAGTCAAACGGGATTACCAAATGAGCTGGCAATTCTATGCCAAAATATACACTCAAATGAACTGAAAATATGTGCAAACAAAAGCTTGAATACAAATGTTCATGCAACACTGTAATAGCCAAAATGTGGAGATAATCCAAAAGTTGTGTATATCCATACAATGGAATACTGTTCAGTTACTTGAAAAAATGAGGTTTATGCCACAATGTGGATAAACTCCAAAAACATGTGAGATCAACCAGTCACAAAAAGTATTATTCAACTTATATGAATTGTAGACCACTCCATCCCCCATATTTCCTGAGCTTCCAAAAGGGGTTCATGTTGGAGTAAGCCACAGAGTGATTTAGTGCCTCTCTTTATTAAAAAGAAATATCATGACTTCTGATAGACATACCCTTTCCTTCTATCCAAGCCAAGAAGCTAAAACATGATCTGAGAAGCCACCACCTTAAAAGTATCAGCCTCACCATCTGCTCCATCCATCTCATCCTATCCCAAAGCTTCAACAAAAGCAGTTTCCAGCAAAACAATAAGAACAGGAACACACAAAGGCCAAAATACCCGGCACGTGGCCAGTGCTTCAACCATTGTGAGATACAGCCAGTCTGGCATAGTCAGCCTTAGAGGAGATTCTTCTGGAGAGTCTCAAACTTTAGCTGCAGGGCCTTGAGAATCAACATGTCATTCCCTCAGACACTAACGCTGTCCTGGTTAGCAGTGGGACTCCCCTGCACACCTTTGCCTTAGACCTGAGGCAGCTTCTCTGGATCAAAGAGCTAACAGAACCACTCTCCATCAGGCACTGGCTCCATGTTAGTGGAGAAAACACAAACTTTTACAACCAATAAGACAAGGAAGGTAGCATCTCAGCTGATGATTCTTGGGTTGATGGGAGATCCAGAGTCTTTCAATATTCCAAAGGTTACCAATTCCAGAGTTACCAAAGATTGTGATACAGATGGGCCTATTTTGTACACAAGGAAGAAGATGAGAACGAGGATGGCAGTAGAAGCTTTGGCAAGTAAAAATGGCAAAGGATACTTTGCATCACTTGATAACCAACCACCTGAGGAAGAATTAGAGGACAAATATATCATGTAATAACATCTGAGGAAGAGAAGGCAATCTAAGGACAAACTAGAAACTAGTCAGGAAACTCAGCAAGAGGCCCACACCTGAATATACCCTAAAACAAAAGAATGAAGAAGTAGAACAAGAAGCAAAATACAACTAAAAGGGGGCTGGAATTGTGGCTCAGCAATGGAGTGCTTGCCTCGCACGTGTGAGGCGCTGGGTTCGATCCTCAGTACCACATAAAAATAAACAAAGGTATTGTGTCCATCTACAACTAAATATATATATTAAAAGAAAATACAACTAAAAGGCCAACTCAACAAAAAGCTCAGCCTGAGATCACAGTGACAGAGTTACAAGCATGAAGTATCCTGTGACTTAATGAGTATACAGAGATTACTATTCCCCTGTCTGTGACCGCCAGACACACAGTCCTACAAACAAGACAGCAATAAGGACAGAATAAATAAACTTAAGACTGCATTGTCCATCATGAAATATAAAACTAACCCTGGGTTTCAATCCTAGTATAAAAATTAAAATATGTATGTATGTAAACACATATACATATATATTTTATATTTTTTGGTACCAAAATATATTTTTTAAACAAATGGCTTAAAAGAACACAAATTTTTTGCTAAGATGTGTGAGAAAAACCTCACCTCACTTTAAAGGTATGCAAATTCGATCCATACATAGAGTATTTACTATCAAAATGAAATCTTCCATGACATTAACGTCATGGAAGTTTTGTCTATGAAGTAAGTCAATGTTACTTTTTATTAATGTTAATATATGTAAATACTATCTTCATTTGATTGTGCTTTGAAGCATACTTAATGTCCCTTTTATTAAAATTACATGAAATGTACAAGATAAAATCTAGGATGCTTTATTCTCAGAGCTTGGCCTAGAATTTCCTAAAATGTTTTTGATTTTATAATATTGAAGATTACCATTTTAGATTTGTGTAAAAGCAAGCAATTTGGTAGATCAATTTAGATTCTGCTATTCACTGATATTTTGAAGAACCACTTGAAACTGGATGCTTTTTGTTTAAAAAAATGTCAAGTATTAGTCAGCCTATTTATTTGATGAAAGGCTAGGACCACTTTATATCCAATAAAAATAATAAGCATCACTTGTACCTCTTATTGCACTCACTTATATGCATCAATACAATAAACCTAAACTCTGGAGATGGCAAGGCAGGATCCACACTGCCAGCTGCAGGCTGCAGTTGGCCAATATCAATTTTTTTTTTTTTTTGGTAACAGGGATTGAACTCAGGGGCACTCGGCCACTAAGCCACATCCCCAGACCTATTTTGTATTTTATTTAGAGACAGGGTCTGAGTTGCTTAGCGCCTCACAAGTTGCTGAGGCTGGATTTGAACTCACGATCCTCCTGTTTCAGCCTCCTAAGCCTCTAGGATTATAGGAGTGTGCCACTGTGCCTGGTGGCCAATATCAATTTTTAAAAATCAAATTTGTATTAAAATACTTATTTTAATTACTGAGTTTTTTAGCACTCCCTTAATCTTGCACCCACTGTATCTTTTTTTTATTTAATATTTATTTTTAGTTTTCGGTGGACACAACATCTTTTATTTTTATGTGGTGCTGAGGATCGAACCCAGCACCCCGCACATGCCAGGCAAGCACGCTACTGCTTGAGCCACATCCCCAGCCACTGTGAGTATCTTAAGTTAGTACTTCAGCAGCAGTCCTGTACTAAAAATTGCCATGCATCATGCATCCACGCCCACAGCTAGCATTAACTGTGACAACTTACCAACATCAGGTTAAGCAGGTTACTCATCAGGACACCATTTCAACTCACCTGGGATCACAATCAATGAGTGCCCAGCCCCCATGGAATTTCTCATCATCAGGCAGTAGTAACTTCATGTAACTTTGTAAGAGCTGACTAATTAGTTCCTGGTGGCTTCTCTGATTTTCCTTATGCAAAGCTTCATGCTCTTTCTCCTTAGTAAATATGGAATAAAGATCTTCTGTCACTGGAATGCCTTGCATCAAATCTAGGGTAGAAGGGTTAATATCTATTATCAATAAGCTAAGTAAGACCTAAAACTCTAAGAAGAATACATAAACATAAATCTTTATAATCTTTACTTGGGCAAGATTTTTTAGATATGGCACCAAAATCATAAACAACAAAAGAAAAAATGTGACAATCATCAAAATTTAAAACTTTTGTGTTTCAAAGGGCATTATCATGAAAGTGAAAAAGACAACCCACAGAAAGAGGGGAATATTTATGACACATTATCTGATAAGGGACTTGTATACCCAATATTTAAAAAACTCCTATGACTTGATACTAAAAAGAAAAACCAATTTTAAAATATGGTCAAAGATTTGTATAGACAAGCTAACTTCCTCCTGAAGAGGCATGCTATGCTGCTGAAGCTTAAATAAATCATTACAATCTCATTCCTGTAAAGAAATTTAGGACAGTGAGCCCTGAGATATCTCTGGGAAAGAACCACTAGCCCTACAAAGGGAAGCAACAAATCAGAACTTCTACTGGCCTCCATCTCTATACCTTGAAGAAAACAAGTGTCAGAATCAGGATGAAGCTGGTGGGATGGACAGTTAAATTGAGAGGATGACAGAAGCTGGGTTGCTATATCAACCAGTAGACGCAATAAACTGCTAAAATCAAATTCTCTAGTCATAGCATAGCTCGAACCACCTCCCACCTCCACTCTGGCAAATGAATCAAATTTCTTTATACCAGAATTCTCTAATTCCCAATTGGCTATTGTCTAGGCCCTGGTATTTCATGTGTGCTTAAAAAAAAAAAAAAAAAGAATCTGGTTAAAAAAAGAGGGGGAGGGGATAAAAAGATTCTCAGAAACCACAGGTAAGCTATGTTGCATTTGATTCTTTTTTTAAATTTTTTTAAATTGTAGTTGTACACAGTACCTTTATTTATTTTTATGTGGTGCTGAGGCTCGAACCCAGCTCCTCACACGTGCTTGGTGTGAGGATTAGAATTCTACCACTGAGCCACAACCCCAGCCCCTGCATTTGATTCTAATCCAAAACACTCTGCATTTACCATAAGCCTTAATTTTCCTTTAAAATTCCTCATTTTAAATCCTTAATTTTATAAAAATTAAAGACATGTCAATGCATATATTCTATTGTACAATCTACCTTCCTATTTCCTCTTCTAAATAATGATGAATTGGTAAGGATGCTGTCCAAATCTGACACTCTACTAACTTGTTAAACCATGTTTATGGAAGAAGATGATGTATTTGTCCATCACAAGAACATTTGACAAATGCTTTAATGGGGGAAAAAAAACAATCTGGTTATATCACTTAGCCTTGAGTAATGGGAAAACAAACAAAATATGAAGTTTTTAGTTGTTGAGGTTTTAAGCAACTTATTCCACACTCCAGGAGCTTCAACTTTGCTTTATGTTACAGGAGTAGCAAACTGACATATATGTATGAAAGTAGATGTTTTCTTTTGTTTCTCAAGCCAAAAATATCAGTCAAATTCTAAATCTTAAAAAAATTTAAATCTGATTTATTGGGTAAGAGGTTCAATATAGAAACGCAAGTATATTACAAAACATGAGTTGTGTTAATGAAGTTGATTTATGTAAAATTTTTACTCACAGAGTAAACTTTTGAGGAAAGAATATAATAAATTTTGAGGGGGAAAAAACATTTATATTCCTTACCTATAACAGCTTGCCTATAAGCATCCTTAAACCGATTGAGGTAATACCTATTTGCTGAGTTAACTCCATCTTTCATAACTCCTGCTAATTTCCTTTCCCCTGTTCTTGTAAAGTCACCCTGTTAAAAGAAAAAGCCATTTTGACAATTTATTCAAACATAAAATATTCTCAAAATCAATTCTGGGCTTTCATTTCAAGACTAGAATTATAAAGACTTCTATAATTTCCAAATCCTAACTTTAATAATTTTCAAATAGTGCAGTTAAGGTATTTATTAGTATTTGACTGATTCAAGCATGTCAAATAATTAAATATGCTATTTGTGGCACCAGTTTTCATACTTAGTTGGTATTTTAGGGTAAAGTCCTCCTTGGTAATTCATAGAATTTCTAGAATTGACACGCCAAAGTCAATAATATAACAAAGGCCAAAACAAAAGAGTTTCAAGATTTTGGTATGATATTCAAAAACCAAATTTCTGAAGTGGAAAATGTGGATAGTTCCCTAGAATTTATTATAACAGAATTTAACCAGTGTGTGCATATGGGTAGATGAGTAGAAAGGGAAGACCACGATTTCCGTGGATCACTACACATGTACAACAATCCAAAAAGGGTTTAAACTTATGTTTTTCACAACAAACATGGCAGAGAAGATCCTTAGAGAGGCAGTAACTTACTCTTAATGCAAGAAAGATACATTCTTTCTTTTCCCATTCCAATCCCTCTTTCTAGCCAAGACAATCTCAAATACAGGCCTCATCCTTAAACTGAAATTTAAGGACCATGCTCCTAATCAGGCCATTCTTGGGGAATATTTGTAAAGCAATAACTATTACAAAGACATAAACATGAATCCCAAAGAAGTTTGAAATCAAATGGGGTGGGGGAGCGGTCCTATTATTTTTTTGTTTTTAAATATTTATTTATTTTTTAGGTGTAGATGGACACAACACAATGTCTTTATTTTCATATGGTGCTGAGGATCGAACCTGGGTCCCGGGTCCCACCCATGCTGGGCCACAATCCCACCGCTGAGCCACAATCCCAGCACTACATTCTTTAAATAATAAAATGTACAAGAACTTCTAAAGCTAATTTTTATATTTATCATTCAACCAAAAAGATGGACTATGTGATGCTTGTTAAGCCCTTAATGGTACAATTTGTAAAAGAAATATCCTGAGATGAACTATTACCTTGAAGGAAAATTAACAAAAACCTAATTTAACAAATTTGACTACTTCCTATTGCCCACAAAGAGCAATACACACAAAGGCAGCATTTGGTTTCCAGAGAATATATTTACATTTAAAATTTTATGAAGACTAGCTATATGAGATTGTCAAAGACTTACAACAGAAAATAATAAAGTACTTCTCCAGCACTTACTATGTGTTAGGGAATGTTCTAAATTCTTACAAGCATTTAAGTCTATTTCCATGATGACCTTTTACAATATGCCTAGTCTTACTGCAAATGAGACAGAAACTAAGTGACTTACCCAAGGTCACAGAGTTTAGGATTAGAATTCAAATTCAGCAAAGACAAATTATCATAATAGAGACCAAGTTCTGCCAATAGATATGCTTTGCTTTATCTCTACCCAGTTTTAAAATCCATTCACAGAAAATTCCAGATTTCTAGGCTCCCTTGAAAAACAAAGATATAGCAACAGAGGGCCTCCTAAGGAAACAGTGGACTGGCCCCCTCCAGGAACAGTAAATGCTCTCCTCAGTCTACTTCTCCCTCTGATCTAATGAAAACCTGCTTGAGTCACATTACCTGGTAGCTGTAGGAATTTGAATGAATGACCTCTGCCTTAGCCAAACATTTCAGAAGGGAATAAACTATACAGACCTGTCATCTGTAGTCTAGATAACTCTCTCTCAAAAACAAAGTTGATTTTAAATCATAGTCTAATCTGCATCCCACAGAACAATCCATAATTGCTTGCTGCACACATTCACCTTCAGAGCAGCTGTCCCAGCATACTGTCTGCTAATGGAGTCACCATTGTTAGCCCACATTATCTGGTAGATTCGATTACACTTCACAGGTAATGGCTGCTCCGGGAGCATCACACCTAATTTTTTCAGCTAAAAAGAACACATTGTTAGATTTATATGAGCCTAGAAACCATAGCATCAAATGTGTACTGTATAAAAAGGAAACATATTGACATAAAATTTAGGATCCTTACATTTTAAAAATTTTTTCTGACATTTTAAAATAAAACACTGTTAAAATACAGCTTTATGAATTACTATAGTTGAATAAATATAAGGAAATATCCATATATTTTATTATAATTTTCATGGGGGGGCAGGGCTTGTCAGGAATTTGAACCTACGACCTCTTGCATTTGTTATAATTTTTAATGTATTGTCTCACACTATTATATGTTAAATTCTTTGTTTTAAATTTGCCTACAAAATAAAACTAAATATCAGAAAAGCACAAGGAAAAATAATATTAACAACAGCAGAGTAGTGAGTGCCCAGTAAATGTGAATTCTACTCTAGAGTTCTAAGAGTTTTTTCACATGAATTATCTCATTTACTCATCAAAACACTATATACATCAATACTTTTATTAAAATATGACAATATTAAGGTTTGGAGAGGTTAAGGTCTATGGTAGAGTCAAAACCTAGCATGTGATAGAGCCAGGCTTAAATTCAGAAGCCTGGCTATTCAAACACTACATAAGATAAAGATTCAGTCACAAGGTTGTAGCATGAAAAACAAAACACAAAAATCTAGAAACCATGCTAGGTATTTTCACTTAGGTAATTATTTATTTACTTTCTGCAGTACCAGTAAGTATGCAGGGCCTCACACATGCTGGCCTCTGAACTGAGATCCTCCTGCCTCAGCCTCCTGAGTAGCTGGGATTATAGGCATATACCACCATACCTGGCTCACTATGGGGATTTAATTTTCAAATTCATTCACTTTAGGAATTTATATAATACAGGAACTTTATTATTTGGGTGTTGGAGGACTGAGAGATCTAAAATGGAACACTGAGGTAAGAGAGATGATGGAAAACAATGAAGGAAATAGCTGCCACCCATAGGGCTAGGATAGAAGGGTAGCCACTTTATTCAACTTATTTCTAATAAAGTTTGTGGTTTTCAAGTTTTAAAGCAACAGGGATGTTTGTATTCTATAAATGTTCCATAGAACATCTGGAATTTGAAAAAATATTTCATTGTTTATTTATACATAAAAAAACATTTAAAAATGATTATTTAGAATGAAATGAATGGACTCCAAGTTACCTGCTGTTCCATGACCACTCGTGCGATGGCAGCTTGGACCACATTGGTGCGATCCAGACAGTCCATGCAATTAACTCGAAAAATCCCTTCTTGTTTACATATTACCCCAGCTTGATCAACCCTTTTCAAAAACAGTATAGGACTATTTTACAATTTGAAATACTTTAATACATTTTTCAAAAAACAATTTTTTTGCGGGGGAGGTACCAGGGATTGAACTCAGGGGCACTTGACCACTGAGCCACATCCCCAGCCTTATTTTTTATTTTATTTAGAGAAAGGGTCTCACTGAGTTGCTCAGTGCCTCACTTTTGCTGAGACTGGCTTTGAACCCACAATCCTCCTGCCTCAGCCTCCAGAGCTGCTGGGATTACAGGTGTGGACCACCATGCCTGGCTCAAAAACCACAATTCTTTAAAGTATAACAATAATAGAGCAGCATTAATTAGCAATGTTCTTGGAATATCATTATGTGCCAGGAATTACTGAGTCTTTTATAGACAATGTTGTTAATTTACACAGTAAGTTGACAGTGACAAAATTATCCCCATTTTAGAAAACACAGCAAAACTGAGGTACAGAGAAAGAGTGATTTGTCACAAATCATATAACTACTAACCACTAGGCAGAGCTGAAAACAGAGAGCACTTTTAACACCATCTCCTTCCTCCCCTTTCGATTCAAAGTAGAAATGCATCTACACTATCTGGAACAGACTAACCTACTTTACCGCCTAGTGAGGAGTCATGCAGCATGCCTTGTTCCTCTAATTTCTCTGGCCACCTGTTTAGACTTAAAATCGAATCGAACGTTCTCTCCTGTCCTTTAAGCCATTTTTTTTTCTTCCTACATTTACCTCCTGTAGCTGAAAATCATTTTCCTTCTCTGTTAATTTTGAATTGCCTGAAAATTGAGTACCTCTAAATCTTCTCTCCCATGTTAGAGATGGTGAGAAGGAGAAAATGTGTACCAGAGAGCATGAAAAGGAATAAATGGATGTCCTTAAAGAATAGTTACAGAGCATTTTGCTTCATTTTGCCCAACCACCTGACATCTGTTCCCTGTTCAAAGCTAACACTGCCTACTGATCAACAATATTGTCTTAAAAAGGAGAATAGGAATTGGGAAGCAAAATAAACAAAACAAAAATGCTTTCTTAGGATGATGCTATTATTTTAAAGTTCAGTTGTACTAGACAAATGATTTCACATGACAGAGCGTTTTTCAGAATACCTTCTTATGAAATACCTACCAACACCATTTCATGTCAAGAATAATGTCATAAATGGCATCTGTTAGGGTTTGAACATTCTCAAACTTCATTCCTCGGCTAAAATCCATGTGAAAGAAAGAAAATAAAAATAAACTTAATTAAGATATAATTTTTTATCTTGGAAAAAATAAAAGCAATTGTTATTACATGTATATGTGTTACTACAACAATGTATTACATAGCTAATTTTATAACTGTTTATAACTAATCTGCATTATGAAAGAAAGCACACCTAAAGAAAATACCGAAACATATTACACATATCAGAAGCTTCCCTCACCACCAAATCTCCAATATCTAGGCAAATTAACCCAAGTTAGAGCCAGGAGTATGGCAAAACAAAACATCAGCAACAACAACAACAAAAAACAAAGAAAATCCAAAGAACACCCAAAACACCTTGCTTTCAGAATGCACAAATTAAAGACACCTTCAACAGATTCACCAATTGCCATTTTCCAGAGCAGACTCTATAGTTAAGTTAGTCCATAGGGACAGAGTGTGACTAATAGAGTATGAGAAGGTGATTTTTTAATAAGGAAACTCTGTTGTTTCTGCTAGGCTAGACCTAAGCAGAAAGGAAATGCTCTTCAACTGGTATTATCAAAGCAAAAATGAAACTCTTAAGTCTCTGTCATTTTAGAACAGAACAATTAACTAAAATATTATTTTAGCCAAAATAAGGTCCATATGAAAATTAAAACAAATGACACTCTTTCCCTAACAAAATTTTTTCTTCCCAGCAATGAAAGGAGAAACAAAAGTCCTTGTGGCAGCATCTATCAATAACACTGCAACTGCTGAAAACTTATCTCAGGAAAGCATCTTACCAATGCTCATGGAAGTCAAAGGAAATGTAAGTGAGCTGTGAGTTGTTAAAGAGCAGCACTTGTTTAAGGTAAGCATCCCCAATAATCTTCTCTCTTCCTGCCTGGTCTACCAAGTTAATAATAACCTGTGATAATGAATAAAAGGGAAAAACTTAGGTTAATTATATATTAGAATCATAATGTGATTTTTAATGATTTATTTGAAATTAAGTTTTAGAATTATTCTACAACCATGCCTAGAAATTAATCTACTCAAACATTAATTTTTCCTATGAAATTAAAATTCCACTTGTAATATAAACTTGGGATTAGAGAATTATTTAAATCAATGGCATTAATAGCTTTTCTATACATTTGCAATAACCGATTAGAATATACAATGAAAACATGGTCCTATATTTATAAAAGTATTTTAAATGTCTAGAATAATTTTAAAAGAAATAAATAAAACCAGCATACTGAACATTATAAAACTGCTGAAATTTGTAAAAGAAAATCTGAATAAATGGAGATATGTATCATGTTGCTGAATGGCAAGATTCAACATTGTAAAGACGTCAGTTCTCCCCAAGTTAATATATATACTCAATAATCTCAATCAAAATTTGACATATTAATTCTAAAGTTCATTTGGAAGAGTAAATACAAAGAAAAAATTTGGAAACTAATGATAAAGAAGAATTTGCCCCACCGGAGAGCAAAATACATTCTACATAGCAATTAAAACTGTGGAACTGGAGTAGAAACAGGTAACTGACTCAACAGAACAGGACTGATGGCCCAGACAAAGATCTAAGTCCACTGAGAAATCTAAGACACACTAACCATACCACTATGGCGAATATGGACTTTTCTATCAATGGTATTGGGATAACTATATCCCCAAGGGTATTAGATAATTATCCAATGTCTCTGGGATATATGGGGGCCATACATTAGCTCTCTACATCTCATTAATTATAGAGAAAATAAATTCTAGACATATTATAATCTAATTTTTTCCCTCAATTTTTAGAAAAAAACAACTTAATGTTTCCATAATCACAGGTTGGGACGTGACTTTTCAAGCACAACATAAAAAGCAGAGGGCATAAAGGAAAATATGGATAGATGTAATAACAAAAATTTTAAGCCTGTATGCCACTGACAATATAAGGTTAAAAAAAAAAAAAAAAGACTACCCAGGAGAATATACCAGCAACATGAAAACCAAAAATATGTAAAGAATACAATAAATCCAATAAGGAAACACTGGGTAAATTCACAAAAGAGAATGTATAAATAGCCAATAAATATGAGGTTACAGCCTTGTTAATAAATAAATGAAATAGAAAACTAGTTTTTACCTGTATATAGGCAAATGTGAATACTAAATACAGACAGCATTGATAAATGTTGGGAAATGAACCCAGTTTTCATTGTTCCTGGCAGTGTGAACTGCGTGTGCTCTTTTTTGGGAGCAACAAAGTGGTAGGTCAACTTTAAATATATATACTGTCTGATCCAGCAATTTTATTTCCAGAAATCTATTCTATAAAACGCACAAGAATCCCAAAATATATAGAAGATGTTTTCTGGAGACTTTTAATAATAACAAAATAACTTGTAAAATAACTAGTATATTCTAAAGGTCTACCAATGGAGAAATGGTTAACTAGCAGCCATAAAATCTTAAGTGAAAACAGTTGCAGAACAGTATACAGGATATGGCTCTCTTTTTGACTTAAGTTTTGAATTGTGAATATGCATGTGTTAAGGTGTTTTCTGCTGCAAATGACAAACCACTGTCTCAAATCAAGTAGCATGGTTCCAGAATGGCTAAATTCAGAGGTTCCCAGTACCATCAAGAACACTGGTTCTTTCCACCTCCCCCCCTTCTCACCCCCAGTATTGGGGTTTGAACAGAGAATACTTTACCACTGAGCTACATCCCCAATTTTTTAAATTTCGAGACAAGGTCTTTCTAAATTTCTGAGGCTGTCTCCAACCCTCCAGAGTAGCTGGGATTACAGTGTGCACCACCAGGCTTGGAATTCTTTCTACCTTTTTTATTCTGCCATTCTTTTCATCTTTTTTATTCTACCAGCATATCAGTTAAGACTCTGGCTAGTTCTTTCAATCTTGAGATAGCTGCAGCAGTTCCACATCAAATCCTGCCACAACAACCACAGGGGGACTATTGGTTCCTGTATCTCTTTTTATTAGAGCAGGAAATCTTTCCCCAACAGCCTCCCAGGGGACTTCTCTCCCATCATACTTCATTGGGCAAATCACCAATGAAGACACAGGCCCATGCCTAAGCCAATCACTAGCAAAATAAATGGTGCCACCACAAGTGAGTTAGACCAACAGTAGACCCATCGCCCTGGAAAGCAATTACCCAGGAAAAGAAGGTAGATAAGCAAACACTGTTGGAGCACTGTTAGAAATCAGAAAGTGTCTGCTCAATACAGACACCAATAAAATTGATGTGAAAATCAAAAGGAAGCAGGGGTAAGTGTAGGTTATTTTTTCTGCTTACACACCTCAGTACCACTCCAATTTTATGATGTGCCACTTTTAAAATGTGTTCTATTCTTTTAATGCTACTTATAATTACACATATCACTAATAAATGAACTTACATTGTTCAAATACAGAATAGGGCCAAATCCTCCTTTACCACAACCCAATCCCAAAGTCCTCCTTGACAATAACTCCTTTATCAGTTGGATGTGTCCTTTCAGATCACATAATTGCATTTCTGTATACTTGTGCATGCCATATATGTGTGTGGATAGGTGAATAAGAACTACTTATATGTAACTGACAGTTTTGTTTTGTTGGATGTTTAAACTCACATACCACATGCTGTTAATAGTTTTTTATCTTCTTGCTCCACAATGTGATTTTAATCTTTCCATCTTAGTATGTGTGGATCTACCTAATTCATTTTAAGCAACATTTATATATGCTGTATTTTATCATTGTCTACCTGATGAATACTAGTTTGTTTTTTATGCTGCAATGCATGTTTTTGTATGTGTCTTCTGGATTGAATATGTTTCTCTCAAGTAATTTAAATTTTTCCCATTCAAGTTCCAGTTGTTCTACATTCTTGCCCAAACTTGGTATTTCTCATCTTTTTCATTTTAGCCATTTTGGTATGTGAGTCATGGTTTTAATTTGCATTCCCTTGATGATTAATGAAGTAGAGCATCTTTTCATGTTTTTTTTTGGCAGGATTTTTTGGGGGGTTGTACATTTTTTTAAAATACATTTTTAGTTGTAGATAGACACATAACTTTATTTATTTATTTTCATGTGGTGCCGAGGATCTAACCCAGTGCTTCACGTGTGCTAGGTAAGCACTCTACTACTGAGCGACAACCCCAGCCCCTATACATTTTTTTAAATGAATTTATAAGAGCTTTTAAACATAAAAGAGATATTTGTCGTAGACATGCAATGGAAATCTTAAACATCTTCTCCCACTTTGTTAATTTTCTTTTCATTCTCTAATGGTTCCTTTAAATGAACAGAAGTTCTTTATTTCAATAAGGTCAAATTTATCAACTTTTAAAATTATAATTAGTGTTTTTAAGTCATACATTATTTTAATAAAGTTTTAAAAAATGACACATAACATATAACAGTATTTTCATATGTATAAGTTAATAAAGTTAAATAATCAATTGTGTTTTAATAAAAATTAATTTAAAGTCAAAGTCAAATCTATTAATTTTTTCATGTGTTTTTTAATAACTATTTCCTTTATGGGTATTACCCTGTATTAAACTGTTAATAAAATATATGCTATACAATCATACATTGAAAACATGGGAAGGGGCCGGGGTTGTAGCACAGTGATATGGCGCTTGCCCAGCATACGTGAAGCACTGGGTTCAATCCCTGGAACCATATAAAAAAAAAAAGTATTATGTCCATCTACAACTAAAAAATATTGAAAAGAAAAGAAAACATGGGAAGACAATGGTTAGTGCTCTTTTAAGTTCTATTTTAGACCCAAAATAAGAGATATTCTATATTGCCTTCTAAATACTTTAATGTTTAACCTTTCACATTTATATCCATAATCTAACACAAATTGATTTTTGTATAAAGTATGTAGAATATCAAAAAGAAAAATTACTGTGTTAAACAGTATGTTTTGATTAATAACATTCAAAATGACTGTACCAAAATTGTGCTTCTGCTAACAATATGTAAGAGTTCAATATATAAATTCCTGCCTTCATCTCTTATTATTATATTCCTAATTTTTTCTAATGTGAGAATTCCTTCCTGAGACTTTGTTTGATATTACATGAAGTTTATATATTAATTTGGAAAGAACTGAAATCTATTCAAATTGAGCCTTTCCTTCCAGGAACATGATATTTTCTCTCCATTTAAATCAGGTTTTCTTTTGTGTTCTTCCACAACTTTTTTCTTTTCCACATACATTTTATCTTTTTGAATGGCTACTACATTTTAGATTATTTCTTCCTATTTTATGTATTATTACTATAAGATAAATGCATCCCATGGCATTACACATTCAGAGTGGTCACTGCTAGTAGATAACATTACTATTATATATTAATCTTGTATCAAAATTATTGAACTTGTATTTCACTTAAAAGCTTTTAATTGATTTTGGATTACATGATTACATTCCTACATATGAGTTTATGAAAGGTTAGCAGAGAAAAAACAAGATACTGAAAAATGCATATCAAATTGTTATTTCTAGTAGGTAAAAAGAGGTAACAGTAACTGAGAGATGACTTTCAATTCTTAGTGTAGATACTTCTTGGATTGTTAATAATTAACTGATAGCAACTTCATCTATCTTATCACAGTCTAAAATAACTGGAGCCAATGTGGTAGCACACACCTATAATCCCAATGACTCCAGAGGCTGCGGCAGGAGGACCACAAGTTTGAGGTCAGTCTCAGCAACTTAGTGAGACTCTAAGCAACTTAATGAAATCCTGTCTCAAAATTAAAAAAAAAAAAAATCTTAAAGGGCTGGGGATGTAGCTCAATAGTAGGGCACCCTTAGGTTCAATCCCCAATACTGTAAAAATAAAATAAATTGACTCCATAAATACTTTTTAAAAAATATTCTTAGTTTATACATGGTTTTTAACTTCATGACAATTGCTGCTTTGTTTAATTATGAATAATAAATTGTATTTCCATGAAATTTAAAGAAATAGAAACACAGTCAATTCTATAGATAAAGAAACATTTTACTACTACATATCAAAGCCCACCTGTTTTTTGTAAATTTTCAGTTGTTCTTCGAAATGGGCACAGAAATAGGCAACAGTTTCCTTTTCACCTACAAAGAAGTGATACAAAATCTATTTTTCCTTCCCATGCTTAAGACAAATTACTGTCTATTCCATCTTTATTCTTACTTCTAAATAATTTATTGACAACTCAAACTTAAGATTGTCTAACTATTATTTTTAAAATAAAATGCTAATGAGAGGATATAGCTTTTCTAATTTTACATTTATATTTCTCTTGAATTAAAATGCTTAATGGCTACTTACTATATTTTAATTTTGAAATAAACCCAACCAAATTATTCCTATTTAAATTAAAAAGATAAAGATACATCAACCCAATGATATGTTAAATTTTTAAAAATAACATTTATTTTTAAATATGCTCCCATAAGATTTCCCAAAGAATCTATGTTTGAATAATCTTTATTCCTATGGGAGGAGCAAGAATGCTTTACCACCAAGCATGTTTGTAATATTTTCTTATGCCATAAACTCTCTACTTGCAGTTAGTATCTAATCCTAAGGAGTTGCCAGGGCCAGCTTTGGCAAAATGTAAACTTTGAGTTCAACATTTTCTAACTTGTCTGAATAACCTGAATTGGAACCCATAAATATCTTTTGCCTGCAACATTTCAGTTAGCTCTCAGATATAGCTACCAACTAATTCCCCAAGAGAAAATGCTTAGCTTGCTTCTAATTTGTCAAGTGTATAAGTAATGTAATTGAGCACATTCCATTTTAATGCTTTCTAACCCCATACCTCTGTATAGCATGTACTTTGTCTTTTCAGATGTTTTGTTTTGTTAGCAGCTAGGTCTTAGATGAAACCTTATAATGATTAAAATAACAGAGTTTGACAACTTCAGACATCCAGGAAATTACCTGACATAGAACTTCTTAATCTTAACACCTAAAAGCCCCATTCTTTTAATAACTGAATTCCCTGCTGTGAAATCTCTCTGTAAATGTCATACTAAAATAGTCATTCAACTGATATTTAACAATAAAAACAACAGGGAAAAAAATAAAATGCTAAGCCAAAGATCTGTGATTGTTTTTCCCTATTGGACTACACTAAAACACCTGAAAGTGCCAACTGTGAAACTATGACATTTAGTATTTATATATCCAGTCTACTTCTCACAAAAGGTTTCATGTGACTTACAATTAAAAAAATAAAAATCACTCTAATACAATGATATTTTAAAAACTGAGGTCTTACTGAATTATCCCAAAGAACACAAATTAACTTTTGAGAAAAAAATACTATAAGAAAAAATTTTAAAGCAACCACATTTAGTAATCTAATTAGATAAAAATGACTTAGTACTACAATGCTGAAGTTAAAATACTGGAAGAAAATGAAATTCTCAATTTAAAAATAAATTACATTTGAGTAAAGTTTTCTCATTTTTTTTTTTTTTTGGCAGATTTCATCTTTAAGCTATTTCCTGCCTCTACAAATATTGACTACAGGTACCCTTTTTTCAAAGTTAAACATTTAATAAAGCAGTCTTCAAAGAAACAGCAATTTAAAAATCTGTGAAATAAGGTGGTTTACTGATGTAGAAACCTTTTTATTTATTTATTTACTTATTTATTTTTGTGGTACTGGGGATTGAACCCAGGGGCACTTTACCACTGAGCTACATCCCCAGCCATTTTTATTTTTATTCTGAGACAGGGTCTCACAAAGTTGCTCAAGTTGGTCTCAAACTTGCCATCCTCCTGCCTCAGCCTCCCAGATAGCTGGGATGACAGGCATGTGCCACAGCAACCATCTTGCAGAAACTTTTTTTTTTTTTAAAGTACTTATTTTTTAGGTGTAGGCGGACACAACACAATGCCTTTATTTTTATGTGGTGCTGAGGATCGAACCCGGGTCCCACCCGTGCTAAACGAGCGCTCTACCGCTGAGCCACAATCCCAGTCCCAAGAAACTTTTAATATTAAATAAATGACTCAGTCAACTATTACTATCCTGTGAGTATTATATCACTTTCTACTACATTTCACAGTAAGCGTTTTTGGTTTTGTTTTTGTGGTTCTGGGGATCAAACCCAGGCTTTGCACATGTTAGGCAAGCACTTCACCATCAAGCAACATCCCCAGCCCTAAGAGTTATCATTTTGAATTAACTATATGGCAAAGCACTTCTAAATCTACCAAGTACCTAATTTTTAAAAAATTATTCTCTCTGAAATAATCATTTGCAAACCAAATAAATGACATGCTTACTTTTGTCCAGCCGAGGTCTTGGATTATATCGATACCCAACTTGGCTCCAAAAGACAGGCACCGAGCCTCGTGTTTGAATAAATGACAGGGTATGATTATGAACATGAATTAATTGCTCCGTCTCCACATAATTTGCAACATTTCCATTTTTATCCACTCCTCTTCGTTTATAGCGCATTCCTGAAAGAAAATTAAAACAGAAAATGGCAACATTTTAAAAACATTAGTCTGAGTAGATGAGGCTTCCTAATTAAATATAAGTCTTCCAGGAAAGCCTCGGGGATCCTACCTACAACTTGCAGGCAGAACAGTATCAATTTACCCCAAATCATAACTGTATGCATTTTGCTTTTAAAAAGCTCAATCTAAACCAGCTCCTCTAAACTGAAAGAGAAAGGCTCCACCAAAGGCACTAGCACTCAGGAAGAATTTACCACTGGGGTACAGGCTGTCAGTTGAAACACTAATATTAAAAAGCACATCCCAAGTGACTTCCTTCTCTTCTGTATATATAAATCTCCTTTTTTATCTCATTTTGCTAACTCTCCTCTAATTAATCCTCTTCAAAAATTAGTCCCTAATTACATCACTATTTAGAGTCACCAAGCACTTTAAAGCCAACTGTGCTTCCAAATCCATAACCATCATTAGCATTTCAACACATCTGCAGCTTTTCCATTCTTGTCTGGATCTAATTTGTATGCCATTATAGCCCTCTACTCACCTGCTCTGTGCCTACTCCGCCGGGAAATGAGAGCCACTAGAAATCGTGGGTGAATGTCATCTACACAGGTGGACTCCTGTGGGGGGGTCTCTGGGCTGCTTTTCTCATCATCAGATGATTCATTATAATTAACCACAAGTTCTTCAATCTGCACAAAACCTTGGATAATGGGGATAATCCAAAAGTCCACATCTGGCATCTGAAAACAAAATGAACAATGCATTGTTTATATTCTGTATAGTACTGTTACTTTCTTAAGGCAAACAAGAGTCAGCACATACATGTCAGCTTATTAGAGGCAGAAACCTTCCATTCTTCACCCATATTTCTGCTTACTGAACACTAAGGGAGGAAGGAAAGAAAAGAGATTTAAATGAATTGTGGTTTCAATTGCCAAAAAAAAGAAAAGAAGGCCTTTCCTTTGATCATTTTAAAAGAGCTGAGAGAGAAGGTAACACAGGAGAGTTCATGGGTAGAAATTCAAGCTCCACCACTCACAAAAGTGCTGAAGGAAATGGCCCACACCATGCCTCAATGTCCTCCTCCCTGAGATAGGAATAACTAATACTTCATAAGGTTATTGTGAAAGCTAAGTGAATTATATATGTAAAGTGTTTAACACAGCGCCTGCCATAGAGTAAGTATTTCACAAATGTAACTTTTGTGATTATTCCTTTTGGTATACAAAAATAAGGCTTTAAAGTTTTAAAGTTTTTTTATTTTTACTTATTTTTTAGGGGTAGGGTCTATGTTGCCCAAGCTGATCTCAAACTCCTTGACTCAAATAATGCTGCTACTGCTACCTCAGCATTATGAGCATCTGGGGCTATGGTATGTACCACAATGTTCAGATCCTTAAAAGTTGATTTTCAGCTCACTATCATATTAAGGCTTTAATAAAATACAATCAACTCTTATTGATTATTATGAAACACATAAGTCCACCTTATTTTCTAGCTTAGAAAAACACTTGCTTCACCAAACTAAAATCCAAACAGTAAATGAACAACAACCAAACAAACATTGTACTGCTAGGTATTGAACTCGGGCCTCACACACGCTAGGCAAGCATTCTACTACTAAGCTAAGTCCCCAGTCCTATACATCTTATTTTAAAATGTCATCCAACATAATTAGGAGAGTATAGATTAGAGTTAGAGATTTTCCTCCTTTCTTTCAGAATAAGGATATTCAGATTTCTCAATTGACTATATGCAGAGAATATAAAAAGCCTCCGGAAAGCTATTCTTAGTTCTACATTCTCTCATCTTCCTAACTGGACACAGCCTTGATCTCAACATCAGTTTCTTTTTTTTTTTTTTTAATATTTATTTTTTAGTTTTTGGCGGACACAACATCTTCGTTGGTATGTGGTGCTGAGGATCGAACCCGGGCCGCACGCATGCCAGGCGAGCGCGCTACCGCTTGAGCCACATCCCCAGCCCTCAGCATCAGTTTCAAATCCACCTTTTTCTATAACCAGGTAGTCCAGGTTCCATCTGTTTTGTTTTGTTTAGAGAGCCTCTAGATAGGATTTTAGGAAGGCAGAGTTGAAACAGTGAGGTGACAGGTCTACTGCATTCATTATTCTTCATCACCATTTTCACTATTTGTGTTTTTATTCTAGCCACAACTGCAAGGCTCATGACAAGAACAGAGAAATGTGTTTTGCCAAATGTCACCTATATTTCAAGTATCAGTTTTAAGTGGTAATGTAAATGTTTTTGAGAAAATTCAGCAGAATATAACTCAATATTGTCATAATACACAACTAGTTCTCATTATACTTATTGTGCATGCATTTATTTTTCCTGTCACCAGGTTTTGGTGGTCATAGTTTGATCAGCTTTATAAATAGAGGTGAGAACAATTTCAAACTTCACACCACTAGATAATGTGAAAATCATTTATTCAAACCACACTTATGGAAAGAAAAAGAAAGGAGGAAAATTTCTGAAGGTTAAGAAAAAGATAACATATGATCCTATTTAGCTATTTGCCTGCTTTGTTTAGTATCCAAAACAGTAAGTGGCAATAGCAAGGCTTCAATAAATATTTGTTGATTGAATGAATGAACTATCTTTGCATGGTCATAATTCTCCAACATAAGTAAAAGAATGAAGGAAGAAAGTGATTATCAAGCAAGAAAGAACCTCTGATGAGATGTAATTATCTCATTATATTCTGTGTCTTCTCTGAATCAAACACTGGCAGTATTGGAATGGCCTTAGGGATTTATCTACTCCAATTCCCAGATGAGAAAAAAGAGGGAAAAGGAAGGAAGTGAGTGGTACCATTACAGGAAACGGGGGCTTCAACATTTGACTGGGTACAAACAAAATACTTCTTCACAGGAACTCTTTGGACATTAGTTTCACAGCCTTGTATTACAACTATCTTGTAGGAACCTAGGTAATGGAACTGAAAACTGCCTTAAAGGAATGCCTTGATTTTTCCTAGCTAACTAATTCCCTTCCATAGGGGAAAACATAGTGAGATTTAAAAATTTATCTTAATGCAATTTAAAAAAATTTGCTAACAACTATAATTTAGGATTATATAACAACTATAACTTTAGAAACTACTCACGCCAATCTCAGTAAGATCTCGTATCATATATTTATTCCAGAAAAATCGGTCATCAACCTAGAAAAAAAACAGAGATAATCCAGTTCAAAAACACATTATTTCAGTTTTTTTACAAAAGACGAAACGGTCAGCAATTGTTCCAGAGGGCAAACCCTGCTTGTATCTGTGAGTTGTACCTTTTGCCAGAGAGGACGGCTGTCCTTCTCCCCAGTGCTCTGTCTCTGCACAGAATTGGTCAGGTCATAAGTCAAGCTATAATAAAAGGATTCTGAGTCCATAAACATCTTTAGCAACTCTTCAAGTAATCTTCTCTCCAACTTCTCCTTTTCTTTACTTTCCTTAACCTATAAGAAATTAACCTACTATTACTGCAGGAATTAAATGTGAAGTATTTGAGTAAGGCTGGAAGTGAAGCTCCACGACAGAGAGCTTGCTTACCATGTACAAGGCCCTTAGTTCAATTCCCAGTACTAAACAAACAAACAAAAGTAAAATATATGGGTAATGCAAGACTTCCAAGTTAGAATAATCCCAAGAACATGAGGAGACACTGCTTCAATAGAACAAATAGTTTGAAAATAAATTTACTGCCAGAAATGTTACCCCTCAATTTAAAATTAGTTAAAGATGAATCAAACCCATATGAACTAAACTCTTACTTTCTTTTTATTAGGAGCAGACACATTGGATTTAATATGCGTAAAGGTCTTCAGTAGAAACTTTGAGTCATCAGGAGATGGTATAATCTTCTCTGGTTTGTTAATCCCAAAATGATGCTTCTTACAGAGCTAAATAATTAGGGAGAGAAAGATGATTCATTATTAATTAATAACTGCTTGTTAAATGTGTCTAAAAGTATAGAAGTGAATGCTATTGATCATGCATTTGGGTTAAAAGTTCAAGAGTTAGTGAAACAACCAAGTAGACTAAGTAGATAGAAAACAGCTGTTGTTTCAATGATTAAAAAAACCACAGTAAAGATTTATATATTTAGGATTTAGAGGCAAAAAATTCAGTTTAGGCCCATAATTACAATAAATTCTTATCTAATATAATTGCAGAATAAAATGTTCTGAGGTTATTAATGCTTTGAAAATTGGCATCTCCTCTGTCACAAGGTTTTAGTGGTCACAGTTTGAGAACAATCTCATACTTCATTCTCAATAGAGGCATGATAGATACCTTACTGAAGACACCAATAGTGAAAATTATTTATTTTGACATGTTAGAATCTGTCCTAAATATACATTCATGATCACTAATTGTTTTGGCTAAGAAGATATCTGGGGTCTGCTCTATTAGGAATCTTAAAAGCTGGACATTTCAACCATTCCCCTTCTTCTATTCTCACAAACCCTAGTGAAATCAGCATAATAACATTTGATATGGGTCCAGAGATTAAATTTAAAGACACAATAGCCAGTGGTGAAATCCCAGTATCTCAGGAGGCTGAGGCAGGAGGATATCAAGTTCAAGGCCCATCTCAGCAACTTAGCAAGATCCTGTCTAGAAATAAAAAATAAAATGAGCTGGGGGTATATACCCTTGGGTTCAATCCCCAGTACTACAAAAAAGGAAGAAAGGAAGAAAAACAGGAAGGGAAGAAGGAGTGATAATTAAGGGCTGCAGGAAATGTGTAATCTAACAGATAAAGGTTAAGAGGAGGATGGGACCATAAGTGTGACTGGCTGAGAAAAGTATAGGGTATGGAAAGTTCTAAAATAGGCTACCTGGTTAGAGTCAAGAGCTTTACATATTACTTCACATATCTCAACATATTCTGAAGGATACACAATTTTATTAAGAATACATAGACCAATTTCATTTCCTCAACACTCTAGTTTTATAGCTATACTATATGGGAAATTCATATTAAGAACTAAGTTATTAGATGGGGTTGTGGCTCAGTGGTAAAGCACTTGCCTAACACAAATGAGGCACTGGGGTCAATCCTCAGCACCACATAAAAATAAATAAATGAATAAAGATATTGTGCCCACCTATAATTAAAAAAATTTTTAAAAGAACTGTTTATTAAATTCTAATGATTATTATTATTAGTGTCTTAACAAATAACAATTAACAGATGATGAGAACAAAAGCTAGTTCAAATTTTATTATAAAAAGGGAGAGAGCCAGGATCAGTGGCACATGTCTATAAACCCAGTCACTCAGGTAGGCTGAGACAGTAGGATGTCAAATTTGAGGCCAGTCTGAGCAATTTAGCCAGACCTTGTCTCAAAATAAAAATGAGAAGAATTGGGGATATAGCTCAGTGGTAGAGCACTTGCTTAGCATGCATAAGACCCTACATTCAATCCCCAGTACCACAAAAAAAAAAAGAAAAGAAAGAAAGAAAAAGGAGAGAAAGACAAAGAAATTATCCTGTTTTATAAAATGGGTGTAGAGACTAATAACTGGATCAAGTTTTCAGATACAGTGAAATTTCTAGCTTATTAATGCCTTTTCAAAATCATGGCTATCAAAAATTATTCACATGTGTTCACAACATCACAAGTTTTTTCTTTTTTATATTATAGCATATATGCTCTTAAGTAAATTTGCATTTTATTAATCATAACCACACTGACATTTATCAGAAAGGGAAATCTATTTTTAGAAAAGGAGAAATACTTGCAAGCTGCTTCTGCATTCTGGGAAAGTGTAGAATTCACCTCAAAATTATTCATTCTTTTTCACAACCCTTAGACTGTGAAAGAGAATACTCTAGGCTAGTCTGATGAGGGGGTCAGGCTGAAGGGAAATAAACTGTTTTGCATAATGAAAGATCTTTTTTTCCCTTTCCAAATTTTTTATTAGTGCATTATAGTCATACATAATGATAAGATTTTTTGTTACATATTTGTACATGCACATGATATAACAATATAATTTGGCCAATGTCACTCCCCAGCACTTCCCACCTCCCACCCCATGGTCCCTTTTCCTCTACTGATCTCCTTTTGATTTTACATGATTACAACTTTAAGCTGCTCCTGCACCACCATTAGAGATAAGGGGACTAAAGATGAGGTAGAAAAGACAGTATAGTCCTGCAAAATCAAGTTAATTTCCCTTCAAGTAAGGAAAACTAACAAGACCTTGAGTTGATGAGGAAAGAAAAAAATGAAGCATACAGACAACTCTCCAGCAATTCTCTCCTCCTCTCTTTCTGTTTATGATTCTCATCCTCAAACATACTGATGTTTCTTTCCTCTTAACACTTTCCCTTGACCCTGCTTCCTCAAACAGGTATTGTCCTATTAGTTTGTGCACCTCATCACCTCCAACCCACTCCTCTAATTCTTCTTTCCTAACACACTCCAATTTGGCTTTGTCCTGTTAATACTCTAAACCACTATCTTCAGCAAGATCTACATTTTGCTGAACTCAATGGTGGATTTTTGGTTCTTGCAACATCTGATGCAATTAATCACTCCTTCACCCTCTTTGATAAACTTCACTTGGCTTCCACTGGTTGCTCCTCCTCTATCCCTTTGACTGGATGCTTTCCAACTACCTGACTCCTTAATGCCTAGACAGGCCAAAGTCCAATCATTGACACGACTCCACCTGCATATTCACTCCCTCAGTGATTTTACTCAGTTTCATGGCTCCAAATACCATCTATCATATGTCAAAACCTCCCTCCCAAATGCATAATTCCAACCAAGTTCTCTCCCCAAACTCCAGCTTCACATATCCCAACATTCCACTTGGATTTCTACCACACATCTAAAAGTCAACATGTTCAAAACCAGATCCTTAGCTCCCCTCACTGTCTTTACCACCTTGCTATTCTCCACCTTATTAAGCCTCCTTTCTGTTCCTCAACACATCAGGACACTTCCACCTCTGGGCTTTTGTTCTAGCTATTCTCTCACCTTGGACCCGCTCCTCTCAGAAATCTTATCACAACTTCCACTCCTGGGCACTCCCTCCACCACCCTTACTGTGCTCAACTTTTATTTACATTAGCATTATTACTTTCCAACATACTTCATAATATTATGTTGACACTTATCGTCTGCCTCTCCTCCTATAATGTAAACTCCATAATAAAGGGATCTTTATTTCATTAACTCACATATCTCCAGTGCCTTAACAGCACCAGGCAGCACAGGTTGCAATAAATATTTGTTAAATGAGTGAGTGGACTCTGATGCTACAAATAAAAGTAGAACTCTTAGGTTCACAGGGGGCAGATAAGTAGTCCTGGGAAGACCATCATCTCCCTTCCTCATTGTAGTATCATTGGGACAGCCAAGATGCAGTTTCAAAAAGATCAAACTTTTTCTCCCTGTTACTTGTCTGTGCTGCTTTGCTTGTGGGTCCAAGCAATTTTTATACAGAATGTTAATAATTATCTAGTCATATTAGTAATACTTTCTTTTAAAAGTCTGAAAACACACTCAAACCCTAATTATAAAGGCTGGGGATTTGACTCAGTGGTAGAGTGCTTGTCTGGCATGTATAAGGTCCTGGATTCAATCCCCAGTGCCAGCAGTGGGGATCCCTAGTTACAGGTGGTTGCAATTTAAAAAAAAAAAAAATTTTTTTTAGTTGTAGATGGACACAATATCTTTATTTTTAATTAATTAGTTTTATTTATTTATGTGGTGCTTAGGATTGAACCCAGTGCCTCACACCTGCCAGGCAAGTGCTCTACCATTGAACCACAACCCCAGCCCCCAGGTGGTTTCAATTTTAATATTCAAAACAGAACATTGTGCATTTATTAGACATAGTTATTCTTTAAGAACATTCAAGCCAGCAAAAATTTCCCCCAGGAATATATCAGACTGTTCTAAAGATCTAATTGTTTTAAAGCAAGCTTGTGGCAGCACATCTAGTCTGCACCCACACCTTCCTCACTCTCAGAAGGGTGGAGTTCATTTTTCTCAGCAAGGCTGGCTTCTGTCTGTGTCTCCTCGAGGACCTCACCTCATCATACACCCTTCTTTCCTGTCCCAACCTTTCTCTAACAGCCTCGTTCCCTACCATCTATCAACATGTTCTCATGTGCCAGAATCTTTTTTTTAAATCCATTTCAGAGCCCTGAATCCATTCTGAGAGTTAGCAGAGTATAGTCTCCTGTCTCTGGATTGTGAGGACACTAGTCTGACGCTAAATTGCACAGGGAGTGAGACAACAACCTCCTCAACTCTGAAAAAGAATGAATGTCTGCAGCACTAACAATCACTTCCTGTTGTCCCATCTTTTGGTTCTCATGACACCAATCTCTCTGTATTCTCCCCTAGCTCTGGCTGCTCCTGCTCAGACACCTTTGTTGGTATGTGTGTGTTGGTATGTGTTCCCAATGTTCTGTCCTCAGCTCTTTTTTCCTTTTTCATGCTCTGTCTAGCAAGTGTCACCTTCTTTCCATGTTTTAAATATCACTATTTAATGCTACTTTTTCACTCTGAGCTCAAAACCCTTATAATGATATGCTCCTCTCACTGAGGAACTAGATGCTAGTCCCTCAAATTCAGCATCCTTAAACCTGATCAACATCTATTTCCCAGATCTTGTTCCTTCTCTGATATGCCGAAACCATCCACTGGATCACTCATGCAACAGAGCTTGAGTCATCTCCTTCCTAAAGTCTCTGTTATCAACCTCACCACTTCATGCCCATTGCTAACAGATGCTTAATCTTTTGCCCTGGCTACTGTTTCTTATTGGAAGTAGCAAACAGGAGATTCTTTTTTTTTTATGGTACATGATTTTTATTCGCAATAATATTAACTGACTTGTTTAAAAAAAAATTCCCATTTTCCTCGTTTCCAAGCTTCTGTCCTACATTTAGCATCCTATATGACAAACCACATCAGCACAACCCAGTTGAAACCACACGTCGCTCTCAGGCAAATTAATAACAGCTTAAAGTAATCTAATAGCAGTGTTGAGCAAATAGTTAAGTTTAAAATAAATTTCAGTCATTCCAATTGAAAGAGTCAGCAAACCATCTTGTGGAATCAAACCCAGGAGTCCAGGAAGTATCCAAGTAAATGATTCTGAGATCATTTTCTCAGAAATGTGGACAACTCTTCCAAATCAATCACAGTCTGTCTCAGTCCATCATGCAGGTAGCAGCTATTGATATGAAATCCCCTTCCAATTACCAAAAGGCACAGTCAAGGCTGATATCAACAACAGTTGGCACGATTTTGTAAACCACCTCAGGTTGAGATTTCCATTATTTTCCATCCTGCCCAATCTTCATTCAGTGAGCCATTTCTGAAGGCTGGGGTGTGCTCTTATCTCAAAGTGTGCAAAACAGTGAATTTCTCTGGGCAGCAAATTTACTCTTCCAAATGTGTTGTTAGAAGGCTTGACTGATGGTGGAACCCAATCAACCTTTAATGGACTGGTTAGGATCCTGAGGGCATGTCTACAGTCTACAGGATGGCTTGTTGGCTAGGTCCCCGGGACAACAAAAGCAGGTGAGATTAATGTCTAATTCGGTAGACAATACCAGGGCTCCATCTGCACCCAGGAAGGCAAAGTTTCTATAGTTCTCTAACATCACATCTTTATATAAGTTTTTCTGAGCAGGCTGAAGGCATTCCCACTCCTCTTCAGTAAAATCAATGGATATATCCCTGAATGTTAATAGTACCATTTCCTGGCTTTCAGGGTTCTCAGCGTTCTCCCTGTGGTTTGTTTTCAGCTTCAGCATATCACAGAGACCTGGGCTCCCGATCCAGGACAGAAGCCTTTCACCAGCGCGGCTTAGCCTGCTTCCACCTGGACAAGTCCGGGGCTCCGGTCGCTCCGTTGACCTCCGCAGCTGGCTCCCCCAGCCGCCCCGCCCCTCTCCAGGAGATTCTTGATGCAGGATTTTCCTACTTAGTGTAGACAATCTAACAGCCCACTTTCATGAGCTGAGTAGCTCCGCTTGAGCTCATGCCTTACAATAGTAAGTACACTTAGCTACAGCTCCAGGCTCCTAGCTCCCATCTCCTATGAAGCTCTATTTGTCCTCTTATCATGCAGAGCCAATTTCCATGTGCTACTGCCTTGCTCTGGATCCAACCCAGAAAGCCTATGGCTTGAGTTTGATCTACCTTTCCATTTATGGTCCACAAAACTCCTCCTTCTCTCCAAGCCCTGCAATGTTGTTTTTGTTTTTATTTCTTTCATCTACTCTCCTCCAAGGCTTGGAAAAGAGTTGATATATGCCCACCATTCTTTAACTTCCTTATCCACAACCCCAAAATCCAAAAAATAACTCTGGAACCTGAAAATTTATTAAAAACTCACCTAACAGGGCTGGGGTTGTCACTCAATGGTACAGCACTTGCCTCACATGTGTGAGGCACTGGGTTCGATTCTCAGCACCACATGAATAAAATAAGGTCCATCAACAACTTAAAACTTTAAACAGCAAAACATGCCCTAAACTGACATGAACATGAGGATACTCATGGTCATCACTTACCCACCTTAGTATGAATATTCCTATGATTCTCTAAGAAATATCAATGTGTTATACTGTAGGATAATGCTCTAGACCCAGTGGTTGTGCGAATACATAGAATGATCTTTTTAAAATACCAAAAAAAAAAAAAGAAAAAGAAAAGAAAAGCTGAATTCTAAAATAAATATGGTCCCAAAGGCTTCTGATAAGGACTACAGATCTGTATAACAAAGCAACAACTGAATCACTTTAACCAGAAGTCTTTATCTCTTAAAACTGGTTTTTCTAAGTAGAAATTTATAGTTAATATAAACAAACATTTTCAATGAATATTTTAGAATCTTCTATACAGTTACTTTTAGAAAATAAAGTATAGAGACCACTATCTTCTGAAAAGGTTAAAGTCAGTCTTTTATTTCTCAGGGTCCCTTCCAGTCATAAAATGATTTGTTTAGACATAACCCTTAAAATTACAACGTATAGCACTGGCAACAGATCACCGTCCAGAGGCCTGGCCAGTTCTGTACAGTGTGTGGTTAGGCCCTTATCACAACTTTAATAACACCAAGTCTCAAAAAGAAAATCATTATCACAGGCTTCACATTACTCTCTTAGTTTTTCTATTACTCTTGTAACTCACATTTCACAACCTTGATTAAGAGACATTATTGCTGTTGTTGCTTAAGAAAAGAAAAAAATGATTTTATCTTAAAAGTTAGTGGTCTACAGCCATTTGGAAATAAAATTTTCAACAGATGTCTGATGAGAAACTAAATATGTAAATGATGCATTTTTCTATTAAGGGGCAATAGATAGAGCAAACAGGATATGCAGGCATGGAACACAGACTATAAAATTTTAAAAAGATATTTTTTTAAAGAAACAACATGTTATTTCATTCTCCTTTATTTGAGCCCTATAGATTCTTTCTAACCTTAATTTTTTTTTTAATTTTGATTTGCAAACCAGTCTGGTAGATCTTTAAAAAGTTAAACAGAGGGCTGGGATTGTGGTTCAGTGGTAGAGCACTTGCCTGACATGTGTGAGGCACTGGGTTCAATTCTCAGCACTACATATAAATAAATGAATAAAATACAGGTCTGTCAACAACTTAAAAAATATTAAAAAAAAAAAAAAAAGTCAAGCAGAGATACCATATGACCCAGCAATTCCCTTCCTAGGTACCTATCCAAGAAAAATGGAAACAAATGTCCACCAAAAACTTGTATGCAAAATCATAGCTGCATTATTCATGACACCTAAATAGTGAAAACAACTCAAATATGTCCATCAACTGATTACAAATTTTTAAAAAGATGTAGTATACTCATACAATGAAATATTATTTGGCAATAAAAGGGAATAAAGTACTGATGTGCTACAACAGGCATGAACCTTGAAAACATTCTGCTGAGTAAAATAAATCAATCACAAAAGGTCACATATTATAGAATTCCATTTACATGAGATGTCCAGAATAGGCAAATTCTTTGAGGATGGAAACAATATGTTCTAAAATCGATTGTGGTGATGGTCACATAATTCTGTGCACATTCTAAAAAACACTAAATTATATACTTTAAATGGGTGAATTAGAGTATGTAAATTATTTTTTTAAACTAGCAAACAATCATATACCTTGGGTTAAAAAGGCAACTGAAGCAGAAAACTAGAAATTCTATTAATACCAGACTCTGAAATAAAATTGTTTCTGCTCCAATTACAGAAGACAGACAAGGCTTTATCAAATCTGAGAAGGCTGCCCACACTAAAGAGCCTCAGGGCACTACTAGAGAGAATGAAAGCAGTAGACTACTCAAAGTGATACACAGACATCCAAATTAGAAAGACATACTACATTAAGAAGACATAGAACTAGTTTTGTTTAACAAGTCTTTTTTATGCATAAAATATACATGTTCATGACAAATGGAAGAAGTAGAAAAAATATGTAAAAATATAAAATATAAAACTTATTCTGCAAAATTTGAAAATAATATTTGTACTCCCAAAAGCTTGAGGCAAAAGGAAACACTCAATGGAAAATTTACTGGAGTTTTAACTAGAATGTTAAAAAGAATTATTTTTAAGTGGTGGTATTTTTTTTCTTCTCCTTTACGATTTACTGTTTAATCAAATTATTAATACACAAAAAGTGAGGACCTTGTAAAAAAAATTAAGCTTCTAAAATGGAGTCATACAGAAATTGAAATGGGTAACAAACATTTAAATTAACATGTTAAAAGATTAGCAGGAAATTAGTGATTTTTAACATAGCTAGTTCTTTGTCCTTCTTGCTGTTCACTGTAACAAAGCTCTTACCACAAATCAGGATTAAAAGGAGAGAGGAGAAAAGGCACAAGTGCAAATTTCAAAAATTATGATCTCTTGAGAGATAGATGTACCAAACTACTCATCAAGACAGATTCTGAAAATATTTTATAGTTATTGTTACCATAATTAGCAAAAGTCATTACATAAATCCAATTCCTAATATGAACCAAAATCTTTGGTTAATCTAAGTGACATACTGATAGCTGTTTTTTTTTTTTTTTTAAAAGAGAGAGTGAGAGAGAGATATAGAGGTAGAGAGAGAGAGAATTTTAATATTTATTTTTTAGTATTTGGCGGACACAACATCTTTGTTTGTATGTGGTGCTGAGGATCGAACCCGGGCCGCACGCATGCCAGGCGAGCACGCTACCGCTTGAGCCACATCCCCAGCCCCCCTGACAGCTGTTAAAATACTCAATTGCCACATGGGGGAAAACCCATTTCCTTTTTTTTTTTTTTTTTTTTTAATATTTTTTAGTTGTTAATGTATCTTTGTTTTTTATTTATTTATATGTGGTGCTGAGGATCGAACCCAATGCCTCACATGTGCTAGGCAAGCGCTCTATGAGCCATAGCCCCAGCACCCCAATTTTCATTTTTATGTGAAGATTATCTCTTTCCTTTAGACTATCAAGAAAAGTATGGATATAGAAATCCATAAAACTTTGATAATATTCACACTTTTGTGTTTAAAAATTCTATGTAAATATTATTTCCCAACATTCTTCTTTACCCCATTTATACCAGACAGATATTAGTCTCAAAAATGTTACAGATTGGTGGCCATGAGGAATCTGAAAACCTCCCTGAAAAGTCCAAAAAGGGTCCAAATCCTCTCTAGATGAGGTGTACTCCAGGGCTGGGAGTGCCAAATATGCAAACTAATGACCTGGACAATGAACAAGACTCTAGGTGAGCAGTTCCCTCCTCTAAATCTGACTGCCAGAGACTCCAGGCTTAATATTCAAGCCTAAGTTCTAAAGGGCTTTATTGTCTGTTGCCTTCTGTTCAGGTAACTTGAAGGCAGCTCAGCAGAGGGATATAGAACCAGACTACCGGAGTACCAGGTCCAGACCCCACCACGTGCCAGGTGTATGACTTAACCTTTGCCAAGCTTCCTTTCATTATGTGCAACAATGCCTACCATACAGGGTGTTTCTAGGACTGATATTATAATCCAAGTAACACACAAAGCTTGCCCAGCACATCACACAGTGAATAAAATATGTCCAAGTGATGACAATTTTTACATGTCAAATCCCCATACCAATAGCAGACATCTATAAATGCTATTGGAGGCAGCACCTTGTGGTGAAAAATCACTTGTCCTATGCAATATTATTATTTTGGCCTTAAGTCACTCTACTTGTGGGCTTGGTTTCTCCCCTGGAAAATGAAAAGACTATACAAGACTATACTACAGCAGTAGTTTTCCTTCTTTTAAAAAACTTCCTTTTAAAACTATAAGAGTAACAAATGCTTAGAAATTTTTTACACAAAAAATATATATACATACATATATGTACATATATACATACATATATGTACATATATACATACATATGTATACATACTATATACACACCCACACATACATACACACACACACACACACATATATATATGAAAGAAGACCGAGTAAAAGTTAAATCTCCCATTCTTGACTCCTCTCCCACTAAATCAGGAGTTTTCAAACTGAATTGTGCAAAGCACCAGGGCTCCCTAGAAGTGAAAGGTAGCTTTTCCAGAGAAGTCAAGTGAGCAAGACCCCAATGATCCTCAACCCCAACACCACCTCAACTAAAGGGGCTCAGCTTGCATGTGTCTTACATACTGGATTTTAAAGTTTCTGAAGCAAGGGTTCTAATACTAAAAATGAACTTTGAAAAACACAGGATTAAACTATTTTAAAGATATTATCCAGCTCTTAAAATGTATGTTCCTTGTCTATTGAATCAGATCCTTATATTTGCTATTACATTTCATCAGGTTCCCATAGAATCTCCCTTGATTTCACCTTACCTCTAGCTCCAGATCCTGAGGTTCCATTTCTGAAAGTGATATCACAGCAATTTTGGTAACTTTACAGACTTCATGGTCTCCTGGGAGTTTGCCCACCAATGCTTTCTGCCGAATTAGAATAAGCCACCATGGGAGATCTGAAAGAGAAAAGTTGTATTAATGTCTGCTATTTATAGAGTATTACCGTCCTGGCAAATTGAAGGTGAATGACCTAATGATAACAAAAAATGTATCAGATACAACTTTTTAAAGTAAAACACAACAAAGATACAAAAATGGCCCTTAAACATGAAGAGATTCAATCTCACACAAAGAAAAATGTAAATTAGAACAACATGTGATGCCATTCTCACTCATTGGATCAGGGATAATTAAATGTTATGACAACACGTTTGCTGGTAAGGCTATAGGGAAACCAATACTCTCTCTCATACAACAGTGCCGATGGGAATACCAACAGACACAACTCTTCTGAAGGGAAATTTAGCAATACCTAATAACACAATATGCACACTTACCTTTTAACCCAGCAATCCCACTCTTGGGAATTTACCCTGAAGATACACCTCAACAACAAAAGTATACACTCTCCAGCCTATTCATTGCAGCAGTCTGTAATTGCAAAATACAGTATAGGAACAACCTAAGTGCCCAGACACAAGAGAGTGGTTGAATAAACTATGGCACATCCATACAATCAAGTACTATGCAGCTATAAATAGGCCATTTCACTATCTGTTATCATTAAACATTAACTGAGGATCTACCATGAGCTGGGAAATTAATCAAACATAGATCAAAGTTACCAAGCACTTAATGCATAATAAACCAAACACATAATAAAGTTTATGATTCATAATAAACAGCTGAATGCCAATAAATGTTTTTTGCAGTACTTTCATTGAATGTCAAAGTGTTCTATGAATTGATCAGGAATCATTCCTGGATGCATTAGTAAGTGGATAAACTGGATATATTATTTACATATAATGGGACTATTTGGTTTATACATGAGGTATCTCTCAAAAGCTCATGTGTGAGACAATGTAAGAATTTTCAAAGATGAAATGACTAGATGAGAGCTGTAACCTAACCAATAGATTAATCCACTGATATGGATTAACTAGGCGGTAACTGTAGGAAAGTAGGATGTGACTGGAGGAAGTAGGTCACTGGGGGTGAGACTTTAGGGTTTATATTTTGTCTCTGGTGAGAAGAGCTATTCTGCTTCCTGGTTGCCATGTTCTGAGCTGTTTTCCTCCGTCATGCCCTTCTGCCATGATGTTCTACCTCATCTTGGGTCCAGAGCTATGGAGTCAGCCAACCATGGACTGAACCTCTGAATCCTCCTCTATGGTTCTTGTCATGTCTTTTGGTCACAGTGATAAAAAAAAAGCTAGCTTTAAAATGGCTATACAGTCAGCTTCCACATAATGAGTCAGTCCATGACAATGGTCCCATAAGATTATAATGGAGCTGAAAAATTCTTATCACCTAGTCATGTCATAATGTTATAGTTCAGCATGTAGTCACATGTTTGTAGTGATGCTGGTGTAAACAAACCTAGTATGCTGCTAGACATATAAAAATATAGTATATATACAGCTAGGTGTGGTGGTACCTATTATTCCAGCTATTTGAGAGCTGAAGTAGGGGAAATGTATGTTCAAGGATGGCCTGGGCAATTTAGTAAAATCTTGTCTTAAAATTTAAAAAAAAAAAAAAATGTTTAAGGGCTAAGGATATAGCTCAGTGGTAAAACACCTCTGGTTCAATCCCCAGTAACAGAAAAAAATACAGTTATGAACAGTACATAATACTTGATATGTTTGATAAATGACTATGTTACTAGTTTATGTACATACTATGCTATACTTTTTATCATTTTTTATTTGGTTGATTTTTGTTTTGTTTTGGTTTTGGTTTTTTGGCAGTGCTGGTAATTGAACTCAGTGCCTTGTGCATGCTAAGCAAGCATTAAAGAAACTCTGGAAAGCTTCACTAATAGTAACAGAGTTTATGTTTATGTAATAAACAAATGATTACTATGTATAAAATCCCCATTTTCTGCATAAAAAGGATACCACAAAATTCCGTACCTAATGTCTTGAACATCTTTTCATCACAGTACTTAGAGTCTTCATTCAGTTTTTAAAAAATATAGTACATAATATTTTATTGTACAAAATTACCATAATTTATTTAGCCTTTTTTTCAACTTGTAGAATTTTAGGTCACTTCAATTTTTTTTCCATTATAAATAATGCTACTTGGGGAAAATCTTGTACATATGTAACTTCCTATTTTTTTTCCAGTTGTAGCTGAACACAATGCCTTCATTTTATTCATTTTTTTAAAAATATTTTTTAATTGTAGATTGACACATTACTCTTTGTTTTATTTATTTATTTTTATGTAGTGCTCAGGATTGAACGCAGTGCTTCACACTTGCTAGGCCAGCGCTCTACGTTCATTTTCATGTGTTGCTGAGGATTAAACCCAGTGTCTCACTAGGCAAGCACTAGGGCAAGCACTCTATCACTGAGCCACAACCCCAACCCCCTTTTAATTCTTGAAATGTATCAATATTAGTGAAAATATGTAGCTATCTGGAGTGCTGTTTGAAGCAATAATCAAAATTATCCTAATGGAATGAAAAGGGAAATAATGCATTGAACACTGAGTTGTTTTCAGGCAAATTAATTCACTTTAGAAAAATAAAACAAGCATAAAGCCTCATGGAAAACAATAGTAATCTCTAGTCTGGTAATTATTTTGCTTTAGGTTGAATAAAACACCACTACTTCCCTGAAAGCCTGAGAAATCCAGCAGAAATGTGTCTGTTAAGTTACATGGTTAAATGATCCAAATATGGTTTTTAGACTTTGCGTTTTTTTTTTTTTTTAAATATATGAAACACCTATTTTTTTTTTAAGAGAGAGTGAGAGAGGAAGAGACAGAGAGAGAGAGAGAGAATTTTAATATTTATTTTGTTTTAGTTATCGGCGGGCACAACATCTTTGTTTGTATGTGGTGCTGAGGATCAAACCCGGGCCACACGCATGCCAGGCGAGCGCGCTACCACTTGAGCCACATCCCCAGCCCTAGACTTTGCGTTTTAAAATAAGACAAATGTGAAAGTATAGCACCACTACTGTTTAGCAACCCCAGTATACATCAGGCACAATATTATGATAAAAAAAATTTAAAAAGCATCAAAGCTAATGTATCAATTTACATTATCCACCTGGAAAAGAAACTTGGTTCTGCTAAAGTTTCAGTGTTGACACTGGGATACACATTTTACAAAGAATCAAAAGGTAATTTAATCTAGAAAGATCTGATGGCATAAAGATGTTTTTTTCAAGGTTTTAACCTATAAAATGGGAAGGAGTCAATTTTATAACACTGTTCTCCAGGAAAAGAAAGACAAGAAAGTCTAACCTCCCTAGCAAGATAAGAAAACCGATTAGGAACCAGGTATCTTGAAAAACATGACCAATAGAGCAAGCTAAAACAATAGCCCTAGAAGAGGCTGAATAAAGCTCAGTATTGAGCTTTACAATAAATTATAATAATAATTGCCCTATACAATTAAAAGGGGATGAAGATACTTAGGACAAAAATTTTCATTCAATTTGGGGAGACAAAAATGTCTTCTTCTGTTCTAGTCAGGTTCCCAAAGAAACAAACCAGCAGAATACTTGTAGATATACCTAAGAGGAGATACATCACAGGAATTGCTCAAGAGATTACAGAAGCAAAGAAGTCCTTCGATGTGTCATCTGCAAACTGGAAAACCACTAAAATTTATGGTATAACTCAGTCTAAGTCCAGAGAAGCCAACATATAAGTCCCAAGTCCAATTCCAAAGACTGAAGAACCAGGATAGTTTAAGATGAAAGGCCTGAGAACCAGGAGCTCCGATGGACAGGAATAGATGGATGTTCTGTCTCAAAGAAAAAGAATTCACTCTTTTCCCATCTTTTTGTTCTATTCCAGCCCTCAATGGATTGGATGATGCCTACCTACATTGGTGAGGGCAGAGTTTTATTCAATCTACCAATTCAAATGCCAGGCTCTTCTGGAAACACTGTCAGACAAACACCAGAAATACTGTTTTATTTTATTTTATTTTTTGATGGTGCTGGGGATTGAACAGAAATACTGTTTTAATAGCTATCTGTGAATCCCTTCCTAGTCAAGTTGACACATAAAATTAACCCATCATATCTCCCTACTCATGACCTCACCCCTAGGAAGTATTGCATCTACATATTTCTAGATAAGGTTATCCATCCTTACTTAGGAAAAAAAAGGTTATCCATCCTATTGTCATATAGAAAAGATATGTATTTATTCAACAAGGCATCTCAGCAATCATTTTTATTAAATGTGAATAATATAAGGAATATATAAATATATTCCAATTTTTAAAGTTTTAGATAAAACTAACGTCCCTTTGGCCACTATTACCAACTCTATGAAATTCTTGAGTCCAAACCCCACTATATTAATTCTCTCGTATAAGCAGAAGAGTAAATGGTTACCATTCTTGGCATAAGTCCTTGAGAGTTAAAAATTACTTGTAACCATAACTTATTATTATATAGGTTCTATTTTCACTGCCTTTTGAACACTTTCTAATTTAGCTGTCTACAAACTTTTACATTATAAACAAAGGTAAAAATAAGAAGAGAAGGTGTGTTTGCTAATGATTCTCACGTTTACCTCCTTGGTGTGGCCCAATACTACAGGCTGGATTCCTGAGGCCAGCAAGTTATATCTCCTAGAACATCAAAACAGAGTACTCAACTTCCTCAGCATTCATATAGCTGTGTGATTATGAGAGCCAGCACAAGAGAATTTATAACTATAAGGACATGCTAATAAAGACTACCCAAAGACAAAGGTAGATATTAGCTACTCCAATACTCAAAAAATACTCAAATAAGATTTATTTATTTATTTAATAAGATAATGAATACTCAAATAAGATTTAATTTGTTTAAGGGCTTCTGTTGTTTATGCCTTAAAGAGCCACAGAAGTCTCTCTACATTTGCACCAAGTGCTGGTAAGAAAAAGAGATATTATATTCTGCTCACCTTTCCTTCTTTTGTTAAGTTGCCAGTAAGAACACTTTCATGTTTCCCTATCGTTTCAAACTGATATCTAAACTAAAAAAATGTAAGCCAAATGACTCACTGTTCTCTATATATTTTGAGGTTATGCTTCAGTATATATAATTTTTTCTTTTTTTTTCAGTGCTAAGGATCAAATCCAGAGCCTCATGCATGTACTCTACCCCTCCAACATGAGCTAAATCCCCAACCCAGCTATAAAATTTGTTATATCATTCTAATGACTTGAACATTATTATTTCTGAAAAGTCTCTCTCTCTCTATATATATATATATATACTTTTTGCCTTACAGTCTATTTTGATATTTGCAACACTGCATCAGTTTTCACTAGGTTAATGTTTGCACAGGTCTTTTGAAGTTCTTTTACTTTCAACTTTTCTGTACTTACATACCATATAAAGTGTTTGTCTTGAAAGCAGCATGTAGATGGATTTTGTTCTTCCCATGTGAAAATCTTTGTGTTTTATATGTAATGTCATTACCAATATGTTTAAGAATCATTCTTTCATCTTACTATTTTTTCCCACCTATTCTGTACATAATTTTTCTTGACTTCTTTTAAGTTTTTAAATATAATTATCCCATTTCTCCACTTTGTTAGCTTTTTATAATCTTTTATTATTCTGCTAGTAGTTATACTGTAGGGGATGAACCCCACCTTACACAAATCTAATGTAAATTAGTATTTGTACAGTTCCTAAGCAGTGAAAGGACCTTAAGAGTACCAACCTCTTTTAACTCTATTGTTGTTATTGTTGTGTATTTTAATTCTACATGAAATTAAACACAGTATGGAGCCAAATTCATTTACATTTACCCACTTATTTCTCCTTTCCATTAATCTTCATTCCTTCCTACATCCCCACACTCCCACTGGGTATCATTTTCCTTTTGCCTGAAGAACTCTGGTAATTTTTTTTTTTTTTAAGTTCAGAGACCAGCAATAACAAATTCTCTCAGAAGTTGTCTGGTTCAAAATGTCTTTATTTTAATTTTTGAAGATAGAAAATTGTAAACAGGCACCTTGAAGATGTTATTCTATTCTCTTCTTGGTTTCCATTGTTTCTCTCAAGGCCTAATACACATCTTTAATGTGTATTTTATCTTTGGCTTCTTTGAGTTCTATTTGCTTTTAATTTTCATCCATTTTACTATAAGGCACCCAAGGATAGTTTTCTTTATATTTTCCCGTTGGGGTTCAAAGTCCTTGAAACTGTGGCAATGTCCAACCAATTAGTTTTCCAGAATTAGATGGTTCTGGAAAACTCTTGGCATTTATCGCATCATAAATTCTAGTCTGTTGCTAAGCTCCACCTCTGGGCTATGGATGTAGATCTGTAGTGGAGCACTTGCCAAGTATGTGGGAGGCCCTAGGTTCAATCAATCTGCAAAGCACAACCAAAAAGTTCCAAGAAAGATGGAGAAGACTTCTGATTGTGTTTCTTGACCTCATTTTTTAAAATGTGTGAAGAACCCAGGCACAGTGGTGCATGCCCATAACCCTTAGGAGGCTAAGACAAGAAGATCACAAGTTTGAGACCAGCCTCAGCAACTTAGAGAGACCTTAAGCAACTTATTGAGGCTCTGTCTCAAAATAAAAATAAATAAATTTTTAAAAGGGCTGAGGTTATAGCTCAGTGGTAAAGCACCCCTGAGTTAAAGCCCCAACCAACCCTCCCCCAACACACACACACACACACACACACACACACACACACACACACACGAAAACTGAATATTTAGCCAAACCTTTGTTTTTCTGGGGTTTGTTTTTGTTGTTTTTTGACAGTACTGGGGATTGAATCCAAGGATGCTTTACCACTATATCCCCAGTCCTTTTTATTTTGAGATAGGGTATCACTAAGTTGCTCTGGCTGGTCTCAAACTTGTGACCCTCCTGCCTTAGCCTCCCAATCACTGGGGTTACAGGCATACACCACCACACCTAGCAACTAAAGTTATTTCTAAGTAAAATGTAATGGCTTTGTTCCTCCTGACTGATCAGAGTAAAATTCAAGAAGACAGATATGACTTAAATACAGAATTATTAAGCAAAAAAGAAGCAGCAAAACTAAAGATTTGAAAAAATTTCAACCTATCCATATTGACAAAAAAGAGAAAGGCATTAAGGAGAAAATATTAATGGAAATCAGCATGGGTGTGAACCACAGATTTAATTAGCCAAGACAGCAAGAAAATTGCCAGTTTAAGCTTCAAGGAAGGAGTTGAAAGGAGGACTGTCAGATCTTTTAGATTTTTACATAGAGCTATTTGATAAGAATGTGCACTATTATTCAAAATAAGGAAAGAATAACCCTGTAGGTGATTTGAAGATCATCAGGGTTGTATCCTTGGTTCCAAAAGAGAGGACTACTGACTGACTTTTAACAGGCTAGACAGTCTCTACCCAAAGCCACAAATAAGCCCACTCTGCAGAGCCCTAGGATTGCAACCCTTCTTGAGTAGAATTTTGAAGGCAAGACTTTTATCTAAGTAGATTTGAAAGGTGGGATCTTCTACTTTAATATGTTTAGGGTACAAAACTAACCCAAGAGGGTTATTCTCAAGCCTTAAGATCTCAAGGAGTTTGCCTTATAGTTTGGACTGGCTCCATTACCTCTTTCTTTTTTCTCTTTTCTGGAATGAAACTGCCTATCCTATGCCTATCCCCATTAGTGAATTTAGGAAGCATGTAACTTGTTTGGCTTCACAGGTTTGCAGCTGAAGAACAATTTGCCTCAGGATGAATCATATCTTGAGTCTCACTCATACCTGATTTAGATGATGTTTGGATGAGACTTTGGATTTTAGAGTTTACAACTGATGTTGGAACAAGATAAGATTTGAGGGCTGCCAGGATGCAATGAATGTATTTTGCATGTGAAAAGAACATGAATAGGGTTGGCTGGCCAGGGTGGAATACTGTAGGCTATATGTTTGTCACCCCTAAATTCATGTACTGAAATTCTAACCCCTAATATGATTGCATTAGGATGTAGGAACTTTGGTAGATGATTAAGTTATGAGAGCTTGAGCCTCACAGTAAAGAATTAGTATCTTAATAAAAGAAAACCAGAAAAAAAATTAAAAACATAAAGAGAACCAGAAGAGATCCTTTGTTTCTGCTGCCATGCAAAGTCTCATGAGAAGAGATCATCTATGAATTAGAAAGTAAACTTTCATCAGATATCAAGTCTCCTGGTATTTTAACCTTGGACTTCCCAGTCTCCAGAAGTGTAAGAAATAAATACTGTTTATAAGTCAACTGATACATGGAAAACTGTTATAGCAGCCCAAAGAGACTAAGACATAACTATATAGTATTATATTAACAAGCTATACATTCTAAGAGAATCTAAAAATGGGGTATCTTAATAGCTTATTCCAAAACAAATTATGTTCCAATTTGACATAATTTGTTCTTTTTTTTTTTTTTTTTAAACAAATCTTTGGTAGGAACTTAAATTCAGTCCTAAGTGCACATAAAACTTACTTCATTTTACATTTTAATGAATATAAGCATGAGTCTGTAAAGTAGGTTTTCTGCAAATATGCATGAACTTAAATTTCTACTAAATATATGAATTCATGGTATATTTAATACAATATTTTTTGTTTTATATTTAAATTCATTTATATTTTTTAAACTATAAGAAATACCTTTTTTTCCTAGTGGAAATAGAGCACCATATTATTCCTGAGTATATTTCAAGAAACACCATACATCAGTTATGTGGAATAACAAGTAATAGTACCACAACACCACGCTACTTTTTTTTTTCAATGTCAGGTACCTGGTTACTAAAAGTACATCACTTGCTTTCAGTGACTAAAGCTAATTATAGATTTGTTCGTCTTCCACACATTGTAGCCATTCAATATTTCTTGATAGGAAAGCCAACTAAGCAACAGAACAATGTAAGTATGGGTTTATAGAAGACTGATGATTCATGGGGAGAGATCTAAGACGAGACATTTTTAATTTCAAAAATAACAAAGAGTGCAATTACAAGGATATTCAGTTTAACCTGTGAAGTTTAGAACTGAAGTTAAATCCCTAAAAAGGATATGCCATAAAATTAAATATGAAACTCTGGCTTTGAAGCCATATGCGGAGTTAGAAGCCTGGTCTTCCCTCTTAATTCTGAGAAACTAAACAAATTATTCTCTGTCCCTCAGTTTCTTCATCTATAAATGAAACTAACAATGAAACCCTCTTCCTGAGTTTTATTGTAGGGCTAAAATAATACATATAAAGGACTCAGAAAAATATTCCACGAATAAAAGCTGTTAATAATAGCTAATAATCCAGATTAGCTGGGATGACAATATAAATTACAAATACATTCATTGGTCTGTAAAATCTGATTCAAAAAATAGCCAGTCACCCTAGAAAGACCCTTAGTCAACCCTCAAACATAGGGAAAGGGGAGACAATTTTGCAAAGATAAATTTTTTCCGTCTTCAAATTAAAAAATGCACAGCTGGATATGGTCATGCATGCCTATAATCCCAGCTACTCAGGAGGCTGAGGCAGGAGGATTACAAGTTCCAGGCCAGCCTGGGCAACTTAATTAGACACTGTCTCAAAATAAAGAAGGGCTAGATCAATCCCAGCTACCACACACACACACACACACACACACACACACACACACACACACACAGTTTCTAACTCAGCATATGGCTTCAAAGCCAGAGTTTCTTCATTATTGACAAAATGGTTTATAAACTTTTCTACCTTCTGAATTACAAGACTGTAGAATTTATGTTTTAATGGAAATAACTGAAATGTATCTTTAGATATCATAATCATTATAGTAGCCTATATGTAGAACAAAATAGCCCCCAAGTTAAAAGAGAGAGAGAGAGAGAGAGAGAGAGAGAGAGAGAGAGAGAGAGAAGGCGCCAAGCACAGTGGCATTGAGCTTCTGATCCTAGCTACTCAGGAAGCTGAAGCAGAAGGATCATAAGTTAGAGGCCAGCCTAAGCAATTTAAGGAGACCATGACTCAAAATAAAAAGCACTGAGGATGTAGCTCATTGGTAAAGCATTGCTGGGTTCAATCCCCAATACTGAAAAAAAACACAAAAAAGTATTTAAAAACTAGAAAAGTCTAACTTATAAAGTATCATTGGGCAAAATAATTTTCTATATAAAAGTAAATTTCCCTGAAAACTATACCTTATCCCCCCTGAAGTGCTAAGATATTTTCTTAAATATTTATTTAAAAATTGACCATATTACATACTGTCCCTCAATATTAAATGCCAGCATAGTAAAAATAATCAATTTTTATTCATGACTCAAGTTCATCACCATGAAGATAATCTTGTGCTTTGAAAAGGGGCATAAGAATGCTTCTAGGTTGGAGATGACTGATTCCTAGGCAAATGGACTCAAGTTCCCAGCCAGTGACAAACCTGATAACCAAGTCAGTTAAGCAATGTTTTGCCCTCAATAACCCTTACTGGGCAAGATTAATTAAAATCAGGTTATGTATACATACAATTGACCCTTATTATTCACAGATTCTTACTTGTAAATTTCTCTACTTGACAAAATTTATTTGCAATCCCCAAATCAATACTAGCTACAGGGGCTGGAGATGTGGCTCAAGTGGTAGCACGCTCGCCTGGCATGCGCGGGTGCTGGGTTCAATCCTCAGCACCTCATAAAAAATAAAATAAAGATGTTGTGTCCACCAAAAACTGAAAAATAAATATTAAAAAAAAATACTAGCTACACTTTGGCAGACATTCATGGATACACACAGAATACTGAAAAATTTGAGCCACCTGATGTACATGTTCCCAAATGAGTCAAATAAGGCAATGCTCTTCCAAATGAGTGTCCAATCTGCAAACAAGTACCCATTTTCCAGTCAATTTAGTGGCATACATTCTGCATTTTAATGCTTTTTGTTGATTTTGCACTGCTTAAAATGACATTAAGCCAGGCATGGTGGAGTACACCTGTAATCCTAGCAGCTCAGGAGTTGGAGGCAGGAGGATCAAAAGTTCAAAGCCAGTCTCAGCAACTCAGTGAGACCCTAAGCAACTCAGTGAGACCCTGTCTGTAAATAAAATACAAAAAAGGACAGGGGGAGGCTGGGGTTGTGGCTCAGTGGTAGAGCGCTTGCCTAGCACATACGAAGCCCTGGGTTCAATCCTTGGCACCACATAAAAATAAATAAATAAAAAATAACAAATTTGAAAATTAAAAAAAAAAGATCTTTTGAAAAAAAAAGGTGGGGGGTGTGGATATGGCTCAGTGGTTAAGTGTCCCCAAGTTAGTTTAATCCCTGGTACAAAAAAAAATACAAAATAAAAATAAAATATCAAAACATATTGCTCAGCTGGGCACAGTGCCACACTTATAATCCCAGAGGCTCAGGAGGCTGAGGCAGGAGGATTGCAGGTTCAAAGCCAGCCTTAGCAATGGCAAGGCACTAAGCAACTCAGTGAGACCCTAAAATACAAAATAGGGTTGGGGATGTGGCTCAGTGGTTAAGTGCCCCTAAGTTCAATCCCTGGTACTCCCCCCAAAAAAACCAACAACAAAAAATAGTGCTCAATGTTATCTACTGTGATGTGCCTTACAGACAAAATGTATGTTGGATAAGCTTCATTTGGGTATTAGTTAGGTTGTTGGTCATCAGTTCAATAATCATCATCAAATCAATAATAAATATTAAATATCTTTAAATAAAAACAGACATAAAGCAGGATATGACGGCACACACCTATGACCTCAGCTACTCCGGATGCTGAACAAGGAGGATCACAAGTTCAAGCACAGGGGCTGGGGATATAGCTCAGTTGGTAGAGTGCTTGAGTTCGATCCCCAGCACCAAAAAAACAAAACAAAACAAACAAAAAAAAAAAAAACAAGTTCAAGCACAGCCTGGGCAACTTAACAAGACCCTATCTTCAAATAGATAAATAAATAAGGGGTTATGGACATAGCTCAGAGGTAGAGCACATAACTTGAGATCCTGGGTTCAAGTCCCCCACTAAAAAAACAAACACACATAATACAAGTTCATATGTTGAATGGTTGACCAAAATGTGATTGGCAGCTGGCAAAAATGTAAGCCTGTGTTTCTCATAGGAACAATGGTTCAATACTCACCACATCTGGAATTTGTGGTGACTTTTTAGAATATAACTACTCGGATAATAAGCACCAATTATACATACAAATACATGTACATATATACATATATATGCATATATTATATACATGTATATAATTGTGTGTAATAGTGAAAAATTTGATGATTACCACAAGGATTTGTGCCACTGCTGAGAAGTTATTACATTTACCAAGAATCCTCTTAAACACAGCTAGCCCTCATAATAATTTGAATGGGATTATTTTAAGATGTTCACTAAGATTTTTAAAATCCAGTAATATAAAGGAAGGAATAAATATAAAAAGCAACCTTATAAGTGACCCATACAGTCATCTTATCATAAAAATTTTCCACTCTTTCTGAGGTAAAAAAACCAAATTTTTGCTATTGATGCCACAGGAAACACTGGAGAAGTTGGGCATAATGATTCATGACTATAAACCCAGAGACTCAGGAGGCTGCAGCAGGAGGATCCCAACTTTGAGGACAACCTCAGAAATGTAGTAAGATCCTTTCTCAAAATAATATAAAAAAGGTTGGGGATGTAGCTCAGTGGTAGAGTGCCCCTTGGTTCAATCTCTAGTACCACCCCAAAAAATAATAATAATAATTTAAAAATTAATTAATTAAAAATTCCTGGGGAAAACAACTGGAGTTCAGGAATAAACAAATTGTGACCAGAAAAAATAATGAAATTACAATATTATGGTGAAAGTTGGCCTGCCTTTAAAGTATCTCTGCCTAAAAATACAAGAATCCTAGCAGGGAACAGTGGCACATGCCTGTAACCCCAGCAACTTAGAGAGGGTGAGGCTGAAAGAGCCCAGCAAATTAGTGAGACATTATGCAACTTAATGAAACCCCCGTCTCAAAATTAAAAAATAAAAGGGCCAGCGATATAGCTCATTGGTAAAGCCCCCACCCCGCCCCCAGGGTTAAATCCCCAGTGTGTGAGAGAAAGAGACAAATACAGAAATAAGTAGCATGCTTGTTAAACAACACTCTGAGAAACCTCATTACTCTGAGTCACATCATATGACTAGATCAAGCATTGTTTCTACCCAACTGTACCAAGGAGACTGGAGCTCAGATTAGAGTCAAGAGAAGTGAGAAACTCTAATGCATAAAAAAAAAAATGGAACAAGCTGAAAGGAGCAAAGAGAAAAGGATGGAGCACTCAGCACCTGGGCTAGGACCTGAGGAAAGAGTAAAGTGAACAAGAGGGAAGTGCAAAAAATAAATAAATAAATAAAAATAGATGAGAAGATGTCAAAGAAAGTAAATCCTCTCACACCAACCACTTCCTGCCTGGTCCACAGGGCCTGGGGCCTGGCATTTCTGTTCCTTTCTGATGCCCTTGAGGAGTAAGAGTTTTCCAGTGGCTTTATAGGCAAGTACTAAAATAATGCTAGTACCACTTAAGTCACTCATCACTAAAACATACATTTCTTGTCATCAGTGCCATAGCAAGAAAGACAAGAAGACTAAAATCAATTCTAAAATCATATGCATAACGCATCTTACCATTTTAATGATTGGGAGACATCTTCAACACTTCAAAAGTGGAGGAAGAGCAGATGGTAAGTACTATTTAATGAATGAGATCTACTTCAGTGAATTCTGTCTGTGATTGTTCAGTGTTATGAGGAGTCATTCACTTAATTACTAAACAAAGAGACTCTATTACCAAATTAATAAAGACAATTTTCTCCTCAAACTATTTCTGAATATATCATGGGATTTATATCTTTGCTAGTGAGTTTCTGGGCTTTTTAAATTCAAATACATTACCCTAATTGAGCTTATCGTCTCCTCAGTCTTCAAAATGCATTTTAACTTGAAGAGCTTTGATGATCCATTTAAAATCTCCAGCCTAAAGCAATTTTTTTCATGGATGTCTGTGTGGATATATGGCTATACTCTGGGCATTACAAAGAAAATAAGTGATAAAAACATATCAATGATGTGGGCATTTACACAGCTACTTAAAAGGCCATGTACCATCTCTCCTCACTTCCTTGCCTTTCACTCTTCCCACCATCCACCATCCCTGTCCATCAGCCCATATCCCACATACTCAATTCTTCAAGTCTCGAGTCATCCATTACTTACTCAGGGATATCTTTCACCCCAACCTTACCAGTCAGGCCTATCACCATCTATCCAAGTTGGCAACCTATGCTGTGTTCACAAATTCTGATTATTCCAATAACTTAAGAAAATGGTAAAAGAAAGCATGCAAACACATAGAAGTACCTTTTTAAAATCTAGGGACAGCTCTGTGACCTTAGGGGTCCATGGAAAGAAAGAGAGCCACTAGGATTCTTTATTCTTATATAAGGGACACACAAGGGGAGGTTCCATGGGACATTCTATCCCAAAAAGGGCAAAGGGGTAGGATTACCAAGGAACAGATGGGTGTAACTCAACCCCACCGGGTGAAGTCCACTCTTGGAGCCACACCTCACTATTCGAGCTAGGGTAAAAGTCCAATGTATTGTGGGGTGCAATAACTGTTCAGTACCCCTTTACTCAGGACTTAAAGGTGTGTACATAGCTCCTGTCCATAGTGGCTTTCAACACAGGCCCACAGTACCCACACTTTTCTTCAGAAGCTTAAGTCTATACTAACAAAACTGTGATTAGGTAATTAATGATTTTGCTCACATTCAAGCCTACAATCCTGGAAGCTCAAGTTTTATTCACCCAGCAGCCCTCTGTACTGAATGCAGGTGTTGACACACAGTAAGCACTCAATATCTTTTAAATTGATAAGTACTTACTGAATATTTTTGAATATTCAAAAATATTCAAAATGCACACAGGAACACAGCAAATGAGCAAAACAGACAGAAAGCCCAGGCCCTGTCTTCTCACACCTTATCCTTCAGAAAGAGAACAGACAAAAAACTAACATGTAATTACAACTCTGAGGAAAAATTTCACTATCATTCTTACTTATTCCTGAACATAAATAAAAAATTATTGTTTTTCTTGGAGTTTTATTTATTTGGTACATCATTTATCCCTCCTTTCTGTTCCTCATATTAATAAATTTCAACTTGCCAAAACAAAGCCAGACACATTCAAGCTGTTGGAGAGAGACTATGTGATAATCTGGCTTGAAAGCCCACCGGCCAGCAAATGTCTGAAAAAGCCTTACAACCTAAAAAACAGGTCAAGAGTTCTAAACAATATTTTCTTGGTACTATGGTTAATAATAGAACAATTATTTTGGTAGAGTTTGCTTAAATGAGTGGGCAATTATCAGCCCATGGTTGAGATAACACAAGGAAAACTACTTTAAAAATTCTTCCAACATATATATTTTTAAAGGGGTATACAGATTATGAAATCTAGCTTCCACTAATGCTACTAATATTTTTACTACTAAAAGCATTACTTTACACAATTTTTACTGACTCATTATCATAACAGTTTCAGCATATATTAACATTAGAAAAATAGTCTAAGTTTAAATTTTTTTCAAAATTGTATATATAGAACTTAGGTGGTTCTCTAATCAAGTATCTGACATGTCTTAGGATCTTAAAAAGAAAAATGTTCATATCAGTATACACTGCTTTCTATGACCAAGAACTCAGTGTGTTTCATTAAATTCTCACAATAATATTGTCAAGGAAATATCATCTTGGGGTTTAGATGAAGCACTCAGACCCAAGGATATCATGGGATCTTTCAGGATAAATCCACCTCTGCAGTGGGTGCCTGGTCAATGACATTTGGAAAATGGCCTATCACACTGTGAATGAAATAAAGGTAAGAAACAGGAATCAGCAGTATTAGAACAGAGGGTATTCTCTTTGAAACACTTTGTAGTAAACATTTCAATAGATATTAGGTTCCTATTATGGTCTGAATCATCAACATTTGTAAGTTGAAATTCTAATCCCCAGTTCCACAAAATGTGGCTGTATTTGGAGCTAAGGTTTTAAAAGGGTAATTATGTTAAAATGAGTTCATTAGGGTGGACTCTAATCCAATACAGGGAGTGTGATTCATTATAATATGAGGAAATTTAGACACAGTTACAGAGGAAGACTGGAAGAATACAGCCACCTGCAAGCCAAGGAGAGAGGACTCTAAAGAAACCAACCCTGCTCACACCTTGATTTCCTCCACTTCTGACCTCTGAAATTTAAAAAAATAAAAATCAATTGTTTAAGCCACCCAGTCTGTGACACTCTGCTCTGGCAGCCCTAGCAAACTAATACCATTCCTAAGTCACGAGAGCCTGCTACATTCCTCAGAGCTGACAATCAGGAACAGTGGCATAGCTCACCCACGCCATTTTAAGACTGTCAATGACATTTGTTCAAATAAATTTATGTTCCCATCACCCTAGGCAAGAACAAAAATTTGTGCATTAATATGTAGAGGATCAGTAGGAGGGAAACAGGAGTGAAAGAGAGTTTAAGCACAGGCATTTTATTCCCTTTCTCCTCTCCCCTCCCCACAAAGATAAGATGTTCCCATGGGTAAATGCCCCCAAAGTGATTTGCTCAGTTCTGAAACACAGCTCCTTCTGGCCAGTCTAACTCTCAGCAAAAGTGTTAGTAGGGCACATGGAGAGGATGGGATGATCCTTGAAAATAAGAATGGCAGGGAAAACAAGAAGAGAAAGACTCAAGGCTCAAGGGCAAGAAGCTGGGGGCGGAATGACACAGAGAGGGCCGCAGAGGAAAAGAAAGAACAACAGAGGGCCCTGAAAAGATTTTTTGCTTCCTGTTGGCTCCCTTTCTTCAGAAACAAACCTGTTAAGTGATGGGACAAGGTCGGGGGCAAGGGTGAGATCTGAGGATTGGGTTAGAAATTTAAAGATTTTCCATGCCTTTCTTTCCTTTCTATATTTTCTTTCTGTAGTTTGCTCTACTCCCCTCCCCTCCCTCTTCCAAAACATCCCCCACAGGTACTTTCACTGCTTGTCAACCTTCTATTCTGGGACAAAAGAAAAGCAAGGAAACAAGGAGGAAAAGGACATATAAACAGGTTGACCACAGATGCCGGGACATTCACTGCATCACAAATTTGGCAGTCATTAATTTATATTTGTACTCTGCTGATAGGAGACTTCTTTGGGGTTGTCTGTCAAGTCCAAACCCTCCTGCTCTGACTGCTACTCCCACCTCAGGGGAGTGGGCCTATGAAGCACTTGAGGTGACCAGGAAAAGCCTTTGGAAAAGCTAGGCCAATAAGTCTCTTTTCCAGGAGTCCGAATCAAACTCACTATTCAATTCTTTTTGATTGCTGGTCAGTCTCCACTGATTACAGATGTTGATTTGAGGCACAAGGGTGCCATTTCATTAAAGAAAGATTTTTTTTCCTATATGCACAAAAACAGAAAAAGCCCCAAAAATAAAAGAACGATGAGCCTGGGGCTCAATGTGAGGCACTGGCTTCAATTCTCAACACCACATACACATAAGTAAAAAATAAAAAAAAATAAAATAAAGGTCAACAACTAAAAAAATATATTTAAAAAAAAAAAAAAGAAAAGAATGAAGGAGATGTATAGGGAGAGGTGGTAGTTAGAGACTCACTCCAAGAAAATAATCTCAGATCCTGTACAATATCCACTTCCAGCTTTGGTCCCTTGGATTCCTTATATGCCTTTCCTGAGACAGGATCTCAAATTTTAACATGCCCTGTATTTGAGGCAGGAGGGCAGCGAATTCACCATGCTTTAAATTTCAAAACAGTGAAGCAGCTAAAAGAGGCTGTAACAACCTATGGTCCTCAAGCACCCTTCACTGTAAGCATGGTCGAATCCATTAACAACTTGAACATGACAACAGCAGATTGGGCTAATATGTGTAAAGCTGTGCTAAATGGAGGATAATACCTGTTATGGAAGGTTGCCAATGACGAATTTTGCAAGGAGACGGCTAGGCGAAATGCAGCAGCTGGTTATCCTCAGAGAAATCTAGATATGTTGTTAGGAGAGGGACCTTATGAGGATCAGCAGCAACAAATTGCATATGATCCTGGTGTATACGCACAAATTGCTGCAGATGCAGTTAAGGCATGAAAGACTTTACAAGGACATGGAGGTTTACAAGGTCAATTATCTAAGGTAATACAAGGAGCTAATGAACCTTATGCTGAATTTCTAGATAGGCTTATTCAAACAGCTACCAGAGTTTTTGGGAATACAGAACAAGCAATGCCATTACTAAAACAACTGGCTTAAGAGCAAGCGAATCGTTGGTGCAGAGAAGTCATTAGACCATGGAAATATGAAGATTTAAACACATATATTAAATTATGTAGAGACATTAATGAACAAGAGCAAGTCGTGGCAGCTGCAGTAAAACAGGCTTTAGAACAAGGGCAAGTCGTGGCAGCTGCAGTAAAACAGGCTTTAGATGCCAGGCCAAGAACATGCTACAATTGTGAACAAACAGGACATTTTAAAAGGAATTGCCCCATAGGAGGAGGGTTTAACAAAACTAGGTATCAAAGGAGTAGAATACCGGGTATTTGCCCACGATGCCGTAGAGGGAGACATTGGGCTAATGAATGCCACTCTCAAACCACCATAGAGGGTACTCCATTATCAAAAAACGTGTTTATCCACGATATCGTGGAGAAAGGCATCGGGCTCCGTTGCCAAAAAATGGACAGGGGGGCCCAATGCTCTGGGGCCCAAAACCACAAATATACGGAGCACTGGAGGAACCCAGCAACCACATCAGGGTAACGCCCAGGACACATTGTCCATCAGATCCCTCATCAGACAAACCAGAGGGAGTGCAGGGTTGGACATCTGCGCCTCCGCCAGAGCAGTACTAACTCCAGAGATGGGAGTTCAAATCATTCCCACAGGGGTAAAAGGACCTCTTCCCAAAGGAACAGTAGGCTTATTATTGGGACGCAGCTCTTCTACTCTAAAAGGACTTATGATAAGTCCTGGGGTAATTGATCCCGATTATGAAGGTGAAATAAAAATTACAGCCAGTTCTCCAAAGGGTATATCAGTAATTTCACCAGGAGACAGAATAGCACAGTTACTAATAATACCCAGCCTACATGATAAATTTTCCAGTCATACTGTAGAAAGAGGTTCCAAGGGATTAGGCTCCACAGGTGTAGATTGGGCTATGCTGTCTTTAAATTTAGATTCTTGCCCCATGCAAAAACTAAATATTCAAGGACATGAATTTAATGGGCTACTGGATACAGGTGCAGACCTTAGCATCATCTCTCGTCAAGAATGGCCAAAACATTGGCCATTACAACAAGCCACTCAAACGCTTCAAGGCCTAGGAGTGGCGACTAATCCCCATAGAAGTGCAATGGTATTAGATTGGAAGGATCCTGAAGGATGTGAAGGAACTATACAGCCATATGTATTGGATCATCTTCCCATAAATTTATGGGGACGAGATGTCCTAGATCAATTAGGTTTGACATTAACAAATAACATCAACCAAAATGCACTCACTATTATGACTAGACAAGGTTTTAGGAAAGGAAAAAGATTAGAAAAACAAGAACAAGGTATAGCAGCACCAATACAAATAGATCAAGGAACGGACAGACATGGGTTGGATTTTCAGAAAGGGCCACTGAGATAATAAAAATTACTTGGAAATCAGAAAGACCAGTATGGGTTCCTCAGTGGCCCCTAACTAAAGAAAAGATACAAGCATCCCATGACCTGGTCAAACAACAATTAGCGGAAGGACATATACAACCTTCTGTATCTCCCCATAATACTCCCATTTTTGTCATCAAAAAGAAATCTGGTTAATGGAGATTATTGTAAGATTTAAGAGCCATTAATAATGAGATGGTTATTATGGGACCTGCTCAATCAGGGATTCCTCAATTGTCTGCTTTGCCAAAAACTTGGTATGTTTTAGTTATAGATATTAAAGATTGGTTTTTTTCAATTCCAATTCATCCTGAGGATAGTCCACGTTTTGCATTTACTATCCCTGCACTGAATCATGAAGGTCCTGATCAGAGATATGAATGGAAAGTACTCCCTCAAGGGATGGCTAACAGCCCAACGATGTTTCAAATTTATGTTAACAAAGTAATCCAGCCACTTAGAAATCAAAATACTGAACTACAAATATTTCACTATATGGATGATGTATTATTAGCACACAAAGATAAAAACACATTGCTAGAATGTTATGTCACACTTACAAACTTATTAAAAAATAATAATCTAGAGATAGCAATAGATAAAGTACAATTAAATTTTCCAATTAATTATTTAGGAGTTCTATTATCCTCAACCATGGTCCGTCCACCAAAAATTCAAATACGAGTAGATCAACTCAAATCACTTAATGACTTTCAAAAGTTATTAGGAGACATAAATTGGATAAGGCCTTATCTAGGTATACCAACAAGAGAGTTGGGACCTTTATTTGATATCCTAAAAGGTCCATCAGATCCAAATTCACCCCGCATGTTAACACCTGAAGCAAGAAAGGCATTAAAAATCATTGAAACATATATGGAAAATATGCATTTGGATAGAATTGATATAAGTTTGCCTTTATTATTTACTGTATTACCAACAAAAAATATTCCTACAGGAGTATTTTGGCAAGAAGGTCCATTATTATGGATACATTTATCTTATTCTCCTAACACTATTCTTACTAGGTATCCTGAGGCTGTAGGACAATTATTACTCAAAGGAATAAAAGCAGCAAAGGGAGTGTTTGGAATTTCTCCCAATAAAATTATTACTCCATATACTATGAATCAAATTGATGAGTTAGCTAATGAGTTAAATACTTGGGCAATAATCATGTGCAAATCTAATGTTTCATTTGATAACCACTTACCATTTAATCCTTTATTGTCTTTTTGGTCATTGCATCCTGTAATTTTTCCAAAAATGACAAGAAAAACACCTATTATGAATGCTCCAAATATATTCACTGATGGGTCAAATAATGGTACAGCAGCAATAGTTACACCTGATCAAACTTTTACATTTTTAGTACTCACACAATTCCCCGTAGGGGCCACCAAATGCTGTAGTCTGGCTGGGCACAATTCAGGAGCCACTTGTCAAAAGAAACTAACTTTATTTTTAGAACACACACACCAAACCACACAGCTCCTCAGGAAAACCTTCAGAGCCCAACTGCCACCACCCGCTTCCCACAAGCCTCTCAACCTCCCCCACTCCTCCTGCTCTTGAGGCTGATTGGCTGGGTCGTGTGGGCGGAGCCAAAAAAGTCCTCCAATGAGCAGCTCCATGGTCTGAAAGGGCGGGGAAACAGCCCAATGAGCATCACCACAGAGGAGCCAATCAGTTGGCAGCTAGAAGTTGCTGGGGCCACTGTGAGCCAATCATCAGCTGGCAGCTGGAAGTTCTAGCTGCCAACTGATTGGCTCCTCTGTGGTGATGCTCATTGGGCTGTTTCCCCGCCCTTTCAGACCATGGAGCTGCTCATTGGGGGACTTTTTTGGCTCCGCCCACGCAACCCAGCCAATAGGCCTCAAGAGCAGGAGGAGTGCGGGAGGTTGAGAGGCTTGTGGGAAGCCGGTGGTGGCAGTTGGGCTCTGAAGGTTTTCCTGAGGAGCTGTGTGGTTTGGTGTGTGTGTTCTAAAAATAAAGTTCGTTTCTTTTGACAGTGGCTCCTAAATTGTGCCCAGCCAGACTGCGGCACTTATAAAAAATTTGTTTTTGCTTAACCTGATAGGTTTGAATCACAAAGAGAGTCTTGATAAAATAGTGGTATTTAATTTACTAAGAACCTTCAGGTATGTTATCTCATTTGGCACATAATACACTACAGAAATAAAACAGTTACTTTTACTCTTGTACAGCTTAAGAAGTAGAGACCCTTACACTTTGAGGTCTGTCTTCCTGGTACCCAGTCACAACTTTGAAAAGAAGTCCAGGTTCTCTAGAAGAGGGAGAAGGACCCAGTGAGATGCCCTGTATGATGAGACCCATAGACAGGCCACATGAAGGCAAACAAAAGCAATCTGGGCAAACCCATGGCTGCTGCATGAAGGACCCCAATCAACAGAAGAGAAGGGCTGGGGATGTGGCTCAAGCGGTAGCGCGCTCGCCTGGCATGCGTGCGGCGCAGGTTCGATCCTCAGCACCACATATAAATAAAGATGTTGTGTCCGCCGAAAAACTAAAAAATAAATATTAAAAAAAAAAATTCTCTCTCACTCTCTCTTTAAAAAAAAAATAAAGTAACAGAAGAGAAAAGAAGAATAGAAGAGTCACTTAATCAGACCACAGAATCATGAGACATTATACGTTGTTGTTCTTTTTGAGCCATAGCTTTGGGATGGCTTATTATATAACAACAAATGAAATGGGTAAGTTCCCCTCTATCACAAAGCTAATAAACGGAGCTTGAATCCTGGTCTCCTGACTGATTGCAGTGATTTATTCACTGCTCCAAGATGTGACTGAAATTAAAGAAAAATAACTCAGAAGTTTCATACGTGTCATTTAAATAATAGAAAATGAATTTTAGCTCAGAACATCCAGCTGTGAAATTATCCTGTCAGCATGTAAATGAATTAAAATATATGTATGTAAATGTGGACAGGTAGGAGAGTGTTATTAAAATACTTAGCCTGGTTACAGAATGACTAAATGCTTTTCTCCTCTATGTTGAAAGAATTTTTTTTAAACCTACCAAAGACAGAATATACAACAATGCTCAAAGCAGTATTATTTCTAATAGAGGGAGAAAAAAGAAGACAACAATTCAATTACCCAATGACAGGAAAAAGGACAAATCATGATATCTTCATATAATAGGGAAAATACAGAATTCCAATTTCATATATGAACATGAATAAATCTCAAAAATAAACAATAAAAGTAAAAGAACAGCCAGGCATAATGGCACATACCTGTAATCCTAGCTACTCAGCAGGCTGAGGCAAGAGGACCACAAATTCAGGCCAGCCTCAGCAACTTAATTACATCCTGACTCAAAATGAAAAAAGGGATGGAGATGTAACTCAGTGGTAGAACACTTGCCTAACAACGTCCCCAGTACAACAATGGCAGGGGGTAAGGTGAGAGGTGAAGAACATAAATAGCTTAATGTCCTTTATATAAAATCTCCAAAATACAAAAGTTAGCAACATATTTTTTAAGACTTAACATATAATAAAAGCAATAGTGAAAATCAAAGGAATAAGAACAAAATTCAAGATAGTGGGCTCTTGCCAGAATGGTAGTGTACACCTATAATTCTAGCTTCTCAGGAGGCTAAAGCAGGAGGATCACAAGTCTGAGACCAGCCTCAGAAATTTAGTGAGCTCTTGTCCCAAAACAAAAAATAAAAGGTGTTCAGAATGTAGCTTAATGATACAACCCCTACTTCTGGGTTTAATCCCCAGGACCACACACACAAAAAAAAGATAGTAGGTTCTCTTCAAGAAAAGAAAACACTTAAGAAAGACACAGAGAAGGCTCCAAAGACACTAGTCTTGCTTCATTTCTTACTTTGTATTGTACATATACATGTGTATTTGTAAAGATGACCTTAGGCCTTAGCCTAAGCAACTCCATTTTAAAACTCCACTTTGAAACCTGCAGTCTCACCAGGCACGCCTACGGAGCCCTCCAATATGATCATCATGCATAGTCCTGACATAAACAAGTCACTTCTCCCCTCCCTGACAAGCTCAGAGTGAAGTCTCTGTCATGTTGCCCTTGCCCTGATAAGGAGGAAAGGCAAGAAAATCAGGGTGGGGACCCCTAGACCAGATGCTTAACCCCAGGGCAAATGACCTCACCAAGAAATCCTGTGGCAGCTGATAGGGATTGAAAAGGTGGTTTAGTATAAATGATGGAGCAAATGAAGAGACATTCAGTCAGCCAACACTGATGCCCCCCTGCTGGAGAGCCTGATGAGGATCTGGACTGACATCCCAACTCTTCTCATCGTTTGCCTGATCCTCTGCATCTTCCTCACTGCTCTCAAACTCTACAGCCATATCTTGACCCTGGTGAGAAATGCAACTTCTCCCTATGACCCACTCTTCAACCGGCTGTCAGCTCCACCCCAGGAGAAACCTGCCATGGTCCCTTACCTGATCACCGTGGTCTGAGTGAGTCTGCATCTGCTGGACTTAGAGCCTAAGGCTTGAGACGTTAGATCTGGCACTTGAGATTAGCATGCAGAGGGAATGTCCATCATGAGCCTGTCATGACTAAGAGTGCTTGCAGTGTTTAGAATTAATCTAGAATTATTTGCTGTGGATTGATTATGTCTATTGCAGTGCCTAGCATTAAGGATAGTCATTTTTTTGATTAAGAACCTATTGTATTGAGTGATTTGAGTGAATAAATCATTGAAAGGGCAGAAGTGCGTGGACATTTTTTATTTCTCCCCCTTGACTGCGTAAGTCACACCTTTGCCCGTTGTGACAGTATTTTACAGCATTTATAAAATATTTAATAATAAAACCAAATCTTAAATCACAATCAAAGAATTTGGTAAAGGAAAATTAGACTGTCCCTGGAAATATGTGCTTTCTAATTAACAAAAATAAACCTAGCTTCCAAATACATAATAATTTTACTTTAAAAGAATAAAAGCCAGGTTCAATGGCGCATACCTATAATCCCAGCTATTCAGGAGGCTGAGGCAGGAGGATCATGATTTCAAAGTCAGCCTCAGCAACTTAGCAAAGCACTAAGCAACTCAGTGTCTCTAAATAAAATATTTAAAAAAAGGGCTGGGGATACGGCTCAATGGTTGAATGCCCCCGAGTTCAATCCCTGGTACCCAAATAAATAAATAAGGTACGTTACAGAGATACGTAGTACTTCAGTTACACAGCAATAATGGCAAAGCCTCCTATAGTTCACAGCACATATTAAAGTTGATACCAAAGTTAAAATAGATATTTAAATATATTGCTTAAAATATTTCATTTAGCCTTTTTTATTACCCACCTATATAACACTTATATTTTCTCTTTTATTTATTTATTTTTTTATTAGTTGTTCAAAACATTACATAGCTCTTGACATATCATATTTCATACATTTGATTCAAGTGGGTTATGAACTCCCATTTTTACCCCGTATATAGATTGCAGAATCACATCAGTTACACATCCACGTTTTTACATACTGCCATACTTTTGTGTGTGTGTGTGTGTGTGTGTGTGTGTGTGTGTGTGTTGTATTCTGCTGCCTTTCCTATCCTCTATTAACACTTACATTTTCTCACAAACAAAATTCCCTCTGAACCCAAGAAACAGGTTCCTGCCTTTCCAGGTGAAGCCCTGGTGAATGGCCTAAACTCTCCCTAAAATATCCCTAAAAAGACCACACTGCATACTGAGAGACCCATTCTCTCCCCTGGCTAGAGATGACTGTATCAGGAATAGGCAGCTGACCCAAAGCAGCTGATCATAGGCTGCTGCCTCCCTACCTCTCCAGATTTATTCCTACTATTTTCTCCCTTGAAGTCAATGTACTTGCTACATCTTTCCCGCACAGAACCCATTACAATTCTCTATTATATATTTATTTCAGTGATTTATGTCTTTCCTAAATTTAGCTCCATCAGGGTAGTGAAGGGTCAGTTTGTTCATTATGTCACACCAACTACCATAATCCCTGAGACTTAGTAGGTATTCTATGAGTTTTTTTTTTTAAACCAAAAGAATGAAAGCCTCCATTTCTCTACCTCCTTTTCTTTAAAGCTTTATTTTTATTTCATTAAACTTACATAGAAATACCCACGTTGAACACTCAAAATCTACTCATGTAACCTCAAAAAGGAAAATGTCACAGAATGCCACATTAAATTTGCAAGTTTAAGAAGATTATAGAAACATACCTGAATGAAGTTGAATTTTCCCAATAACACCTTCTACCAACCCCAAACAAATGGGATTCCAGGCAAGAAGTAGATCAGTAGCTAAAATAAAATAAGAAGCAGTCATGAGAACATATCACCAGAAAAATATTAAAACAATATATTTAGCAGTATATTTAAAAAGGATTGATGTTCCCAAAAAAGCAGTTATAAACATCCAGCACTGAATTCATTATCATAAAGCAATTTGTACAAAGCATTAAATCTGAGGCCTGAATAAGGCTTCTGATACTAGGAGAGTTACAAGGGGAGAATTGACTTGAAAAATACTACCCAGATGGAATGCAGTATCTTGGCGCCCTACAGTGGAGGAAAGAGGCTGCTACAAGAGGGCAAACACAAGGAACTGCTCAGTCCTATAACACAGTTCCAGTCCCAGTTCCAAAGATAAGGCCTGGAAAACCACCACAGCACTGTCTACTTACTGAATTCTACTCTGCTAAAAACTTTCTCCAAAGGTGCTTACACCAAGCAAAGAAAGTCACTCCTCTTTTATACAACATCTAAAGCATAAACACTTATTGAGTGCTCCCATGTGCTGGGTATCTCCATCAGGGTTCTTCATCTGAACCAGAAAACAGATCTCAATGATTTAGGTGACTGTGTTCTCATTTCTCTCATATGAGAATGCAATATCATGTAACCGGTACCATTCTACATGCACAGGAGAGAAGCAAATTCATTACACACAAAGGATGCCTAAGGATGACGGGACTTAATTCTCTTGCAGAACCCATGTTGCAAAAGGCTGTTATGTACATGGTGAAAAATGTTACATCTGTGGTAGTTAGTTCAACAGCTGGAAAATATTAGCAAGAAAACAATATTTCTCTTTGCAGAAAGTTAAAATTGCACTTCATTTATTACCATTTATTTTACCAAATAAATTTTAGTTTTATTTTAGCGAAACTAATACTTGATCTGTAATTCACAAGACAATCATACATTTAAAAGCTAATTTCGTCTCCAAATTTGTTTGAACTTTGACTACTGTATCTTGAATGTCTTTATTGTTACATTCAATGAGAGGCAAAAAGTTGACTTCAGTGGGTTTTTTTATTTTTTTAGTTGTTGATAGACCCCTATTTTTATCTATTTATATGCAGTGCTGAGAATCAAACCCAGTGCCTCACACATGCCAGGCAAGTGCGCCACCACTGAGCCACAGCCACAGCCCCGCAACTTCACTGTTTTTTTTTTTTTTTTTTTTTTTGGTTAAAGAATTGATTTTTTAAAGTTGTTAGATATATATTTTCATGTTCAATCCATAAACTTTATGAGTTAGGGATGAGGAGTCCCACTTCACATATGAGGAAATACATACTTTCAAAACTAACAGGGTAAAGTCAAACAAAGGATGGGGGCACTCTACAAAAGCAAGGTCTTCCTGAGTCAGGGCTGTGTTCCAAACCAACCTGCTACAGTGCCACACTCAGAAACTTCAAGAAATTTTAAGTAACATTACAGAAATTATCATTCCACTCCTCTCCACACCACTCAGAGAAATTTATTTTGCTATATTTCGGATCACATGGTTTGTATGCCAACCCACAATACTATAAACACAGTATTATAATGTTATAAGTATTATTTCACAAATACAGTATTTTCTCAGTTCTTTGAAATATTCTTCAAATTGAAATTTCATGGTGTCATAACTTTACTCTTAAGAAAGTATTACCTCACTCTTGGGCATTTAAGTGATTGCAAGTTTTACCCCTGTTACAGAAACACTATGATAAATAATTAATTTTATGCAGATATGTTATTTTCCTCCCTAATTAACAGCTTTAGGACAGATTACTAGGAATGAAATCAGTAGGTCAAAACACTTTAAAAAAATGTAAAGTTCTCAAATATTACCTAATTGCTTTCTACAAATGTTATACCAAGTTGTATCTTCAAAAAGCATATAAAAATGCTTGTTTTAAAGTACTCTGGTCAAAATTTTTAAATTTTGCTAATTTGGTGGAATCCACCACTTAAAATGATGTTCATTTTCTTTCTGTTGCGGTAAGATTAAACATTTAACTATAAGATTGCTTATGTTTTTTTCCTTCTACTATGATTCCCTTGTCCATATCTTCTAATAATTTTTCTTTATATTTGACTCAAAAGCTCTTTGTATATTCAGGACTTCAGGAGAAAAAGATATAAAAAGCCAGAAGCAAACATGAGAATCAGAAAAAGATATGAAGATGATATGCTGCTGATATGAATGACAGAGGAAGAAACTATGAGCCAAAGAATGTAGGCAGTCTCTTTAAGCTTAAAAGGGAAAACAAAGAGCTATAAATGAAAAAAGACATTTATCCAAAAAGATTAATAAAAATTGACAAAATTAGTAAGATGGGCAAAGAAAAGGAGAATAATGGAGTCACTAAAACCATCTTGTGGCCAATATGCTGAGGTCAGAGGGGAAAAATAAAACAAATCTAACCCCTTGAAAATATCATGGAGTCTCTGAAAAAAGCAACTCTAAAATCACCTTGTTTGGTTTTCTTACTATGTAATAAAATTATGATAATAAAATTATGTAAAGGAAAAAAAGACTTCAAATCCTTGACATGTTTGCAAATATGTTCCATTTTAATTTTTTATGGAAATCTACCATTTTCATTATTTTTAGGCTTAAAGAGGTATTTGTTAATTGATATCAAGTATCTATTTTTCTCATGTGTATGCATGGCAGTGTGTGTATGCAAGTGCTGGGGATTGAACTCAGGGCCTCACACATGCTGAACAACACTCCACCACTGAGCTATATCCCAGCACTTACTGCTTTTATCTGTTATTTTTTAAATATTTAACTTTAACTCCAATAGTGAGCCAGAACCCCTGAATCAGACAGGCCACGTCTCAATGTCTGTCAACACAGATATTTGTGCTAAGGAAAGAACTCAAGATCTCCTAATGGTGCCACTCTGATCTTCAACAGTTATAAGAGCTCTAGGAATAGGAAGGGGGAATAAAAAGTTAGAGCCAAAGTAGTTGGGAACAGTTACACAGAAATAGATCTTCAGGCATAATAAGGAAAGCAGCAAGAATAATAATGCAGAGAAAAGTATAGGATATTTTCTGAAATTTGTCCCATCATTAGGAGAACACATATCAAATACTTACCAGGAACCAAACACTGTATCAGGTTAAGATGATAGAAAAATAAAGGAATGAACGATCTAGATAACAGAAGACCAGCAAACACAGTAGAGACTTGAATTCATAAGACTGTAAACTGAGGCCAATTATGGTAATGAATCTGAACTTTCTGGCAAGCAGATAGTGACATAAATAAAACAAGATTACAACCAGGGATTATATCCCAGATGACATAATGATCCTCAACTGAAAGTCAGAGTTTTCAACTGTTTGAGGTCCATCATATGAAATACTTTGTAAATCATGACCTAGTAAACACATACACATCCATACCTATGTACCAGAAACAAAGTTTCATGAAATGATACTTGAAAAGAAGTAAAGACTGGAAGCAGGGAAAAATAGCTGGGTTATTATTGCAAAATCTTGGCTTGCAAGGACATGAAATGTAACAAAAAATGAGTTTGGGAAATGGGTTGTCAGTGGGTGAAGAATGCAGAAGAGGAGATTAACATAAAACTCCTCAAAGGAAGCTATGGGAAGGTCAGGAAGAGAGGAAATATCTTAAAGATGACTCTGAAACATGTATTGTCTCCTGAGTGGGTGAAGACACAGGCAAGAAGAACAAGAGGAAGCAGGGCAAAAAGGACAGGGTCTACAGCAGCTGAAGGAAAATAAAGGTGAGAATCTCCTAATTCAATGGCCTTTTTGCATCTTTGGCATTTTGAACCATGTAAAAACATCAACCATTCAAAAAAATAAGATTTTAACTTTAAAAAGTAAACAACCATGCTGTAGTCTAATGATTAAAAATAAATCACTGATGATGTCTGAAATCCAGAATAAAAACCATTAAAACCCACTAAGACTGAGTTCATGATGGAATGGTCAAGGAAAAATGTCTAAATATAAAATGAGGGGAGACACTGAAGGAGGAAAAGAAAGCAGAGGCATGGTGGCACACGCCTGTAAGCCAGCCGCTGAGGGGGCCCAGCTGTGGTGGAAGCCAGCCTCAGCAATTTATTTATTTTTAATTTTTTTACGTTATCTTGAGTTATAATTGTCTGCTTAATGTAATTTTAAGCCTCGGCAATTTTGCAAGACCCTGCCTCAAAAAAACAAAACAAAAAAGTTTTGGGGATGTTGCTCAGTGGTTAAGCATCCTTGGGTTCAATCCCTGGTACTACAAAAAAAAAAAAAAAAAAAAGAAAGAAAGAAAGCAGGCAGAGATGATGAAATTAAAAGTACAGGTGTAAAATCTAACCTTGAAATAGAGGAAAGATGTTCTTTTTTTTCTCCTAAGTCTGGAAGATAGACTAAATATAGAAATGGAGAAGAGAAGCAGATGAACATATCAGATGGCCTTGACTCAGTAAAATTAGAAGAGTCAAAGTTTTATCAAGGGTAAGGACAGAATGGTGACAGGACCCTGGAGGCTTGGTAAGAGGGAAGTTGGAAAGTCAGTTTGTAAATATTTAATGTGTGCTTATATAGTGTATTTTTAAACTGTTTTCAAGAATAAGGGTATTAATCCATTAATGTGTCATTAAGTCAGTCATGGTGGCACACACCTGTAATACCAGCTACTCAGGAGATTAAGGGAGGAGGATAACAAGTTCAAGACCAGTGTGGGCACTTAGTGAGACCGTCTCAAAATAAAAACGGCTGGGGGTATATCTCAGTGGTAGAGCTCTTGACTAGCATGAATAAGGCCCTGGGGTTCAATCCCCAGTGCTACAAAAAAAAAAAGAAAAGAAAAGGGTCATGAAGTCAATTTTGTGTACTGAAATAAGCATTAATACCAACAGAATAGAAAACAGAAAAGCTGCATAACAAAAGAAGTCATATCATTCATAAAACTTTTGTTTACATACATGTATGTATTCACCAGATCATGACATTAAAAAGTATTTCCTACTCTGGTCTTCAAACAGCTGAACACACAATTTTGAGTGAGGGTTCATTAACCTTGTAAATTATTTTGTTCAATTCTTCTATGAACTCGCTAATTTTTCTGACTGCTTAACCTATTATTTTTGAGAGGTCTTATTTTTTAAAAATTCATACTTTTTGTATTTTTTCCTTCTTGATTTTTACTTTATATCTTTTGAGACTAGCTGTCAAGTATGCAGAGATTCAGGAATATCATATCTTCCTGGTGAACTGCTTTATTTAAAAGGATGTAATAAATGGAAATTGTATTCCAATGCCATTTTTTCAAATAAGTCTTTGCTCTCAAGACTAGTCTATTAATATGTGAAATAAATATGTTAGATATTGAAAAAGGATAAATATGAACATTGCTAATTGAAGGGAAGGCAAGGAACTCTACGGGTAAGCAAGAAATGAAAGACGGAGACCAGGCAGAGCTGACAGACAAACTCTTGTGTGTATCTCTACCTGGTCTCCATCTTCCATTTCTCGCTTACCCCGTCTCTCGTTCCTTGCTTTCTCTTCACTAATCCAATGGTATTCTCCTCCCACAACCTTGAGAATTAAGTCCAAATTCATTGGCAAGGCTTGTCAAACCCTGCTAGGCTACAGCTGCCCACTCTCCTCCACTCTAGCATCTTATGGAATGATGCTCCTCACCCGCTTCTGCCTGCTCTTTATTCCAGCCTCAGAACAAGGGTCATTGGTCTTCCTGGTCACATTCCTCTCTCCACCCACCCAGTAGGGCTGACCAGACTCTCTTGTTGGCTCCCCTGAACCCAGTACAAATTTCCATCTCAGCATCTTCATTGTTGTTTTTTGGGTTTTTTGTTTTTGTTTTTAGTGTTCCTAGTTATTCACTCGACTGAACAGAAACTCATCAAGAACAGGGAACTCACTGAGACCTGTTCTATGTTCAGCTTTATGTTACCAGTTCATGGTACACAGTAGCCTCCAAAATGGATGGGTTATCATTGTATGACACAGAAAGAAGCAAACTGAAGTCAGATAATTTGTATGTAACCAGGTTGGAAGTTTACTATTTAAAGTAGGAAAAGTTAAACTCATCCAGTCTATTTCAGATAAGGGACACTGAGGCTGGTAGAGATACAATGACCACTCATCACTACTGAGTTTGTTATCATCAGAACAAAATTTCCCACTCTCAGTCCAGGATTACTCTTCCTAACACATTTCTAACACCATCAGTTTTCCCACCAAATATTCTCTGGTGTTATACTCTCATATTTGCATGGGGCTTTCGGCTCACCATCATCATTCCAGCTGCCTATGCCAGAACCTAGGAGACACCCAAAATGACTTTTTTTAGTACTGGAGATTGAACCCAGGGGCATTGTACCATTGAGCTACATTCTTATTCCCTTTTTATTTTGAGACAGATTTTCACTATGTTGCTGAGGGTTTCACTAAATTCTTGAGGCTGGCCTCAAACTTGCCTCAGCCTCTGAAATCTGGGATTACTGGCATGGGCTACCACACCCATCTCAAAATGCCTTTCTTGCTCACTAAGTCCTACTGATTGTATCTCATCAATATCTGATGAATATTCTCTCCACCCCTAATATCACTATGCTAGCTCAGGGACATAACCTTCACCCTGTGGATCAAAAGAGATGTTGTTGTTGGCCTTCAACAGACTGCTTGACACACAACAGGCACTCAAATACTCGTAAATGCAAGGGGAACTCAACACTTTGGTACTCCTGACTCCTCCTGAACCAGAAGTCATATTGTAGAGAGCCATGAGAATGAGGCTGAAGAATTAAAGTGACCAACTCAAGAGGACAGGAGTTGTTTCCTCCAGAAAGGTCAGATTTACACTTGAGATAGAATACCAGGACAAGTGTGAACAGGATGGATATGAGAGGGCAGGTTTGAATCCAGAGTTTACTAAATAAATGAATAAAACTAATAAATGAATAAACTAAATAAATGAATAAAAATAAGCAAAGAGGACTGGGCTTGTGGCTCAGCAGCAGAACACTTGCCTAGCACATGCAAATCAGATGACAAATAAGAATGGGCAGCGTGGCCTGGGGCTGACTCTAGAATGGAAAAGCTAGACAGAATCAAGATATTCAGATATAACATGGACACAGACTGTGTTTGGTGTTCTGGGCCAAGAATCCTAGCTCCACTGAAATCTCCGAACCCCTCAACTTCAGTTTCCTCTTTTGTAAATGGGAAGTCCATTTAATTTACAGGGTTTTTCCGGAGCATTAAATAAATTGTATGAAATACTCAGTACAATGTCTGTCACATAATAAATATTAATAACTCTCAGATCAAGGTGGGATATGTGTATGCTATTTAAAACTCAAGGTTCAATCGATTTTTAAGGTTTTACATATGGCTTTAAAAAAAGGTATGAAATTTAAAAAAAAAAAAAACTTCAATATGCTTTTTATTTATTAAACCTTATGGTAGGACCATAATTCTTGGAAGCTTTCTCAGAATGATAAACACTTCATGGAAATATGCCTAGATAACGCCTAGATATACACCAGAACTCTATTTCCTCAGAATATGAAACACTGTGCTGCAGTTCTGATGTAGCTTAAAACTGGTCATACAGTCTCAGTCCCAGAATTTGGATACAATTCTGGTCCAAATGGCAAATTAAGCATGACCGCCAGCTTTCTCTCTTCTCCCAAGCACTAGATGGATGAGAAGGAAAATCTAGAAGAGGCAGAGTCTAAAAGGAGGAAAACTTTCTTGGGAAAGATATGGATATTTACATATGATCAGTTGCATATGTGAAAAATACATAGTGGGTCCTAAGTTTGATGAAGACATTGTGTAACTTTTAATCAGCAACAGAAAAATACCTGACAAAATTTGATCTATCTAATGAAAGATAAGGAAAGCTGGCAGAGAGAGAAAAAGCATGATAAATAGAAAAGATAAAAGTTAGAAATTAGCCAAGTATGGTGGCACATGCCTGTAATCCTAGCAACCTGAGCAGGAAGATCACAAGTTCAAGGCCAGCCTTGAGTATGTATAAACGTGGCTGTATAATCGATGTGGATTCTGCAATCTGTACACGGGGGAATAATAAGAATTCATACCCCATTTGAAACAAATATATGATATATGATATGTCAAGATCAATGTAATGTTTTGAGCAACCAATAAATTTCTGATGCTTAAAAAAAAAAAAATCCAGAGATCACCAATAAACAATTTGAACCTACAAAAAAAAAAAAAAGGCCAGCCTTGGCCAACTTGGTGAGACCCTATCTCAAAATAAAAAGCTTAAGGGTGTAATTCATGGCAGGGCATCCTTGGGTTCAATCCCCAATATTTCTCACATACATACATACATACACACACACACACACACACAAACAACTTACAATGTAAACAGTTTCAACTAACCAAGTAAGAGACTATTGAGTCTCAACTCCTCTTACCGTTTATTTAATTACATGGCTATTTTGTTTACCACTGTACACTCATTCAACAGTTAGTAAACTAAATAAATGAATAAAAATAAGCAAAGAAGACTGGGGTTGTGGCTCAGCGGTAGAGCGCTTGCCTAGCACATGCAAAGCCCTGGGTTTGAGCCTCAGCATCACATAAAAATAAATAAATAAAATAAAGGTTAAAAAAAAGCAAAGAGTAAAAATAGATTAATCCTACCAATTGTTTATCTTCATCAATTTGTAGTAAGACTAACATCTTAAGTTTCATTTTGGCTTTTGGGGGGTTTTGTTTTGTTTAGTTTTGGGCAGTGGTGGGATCAAATCGAGGACTTTGAACATGCTAGGCAAGTGCTCTAACATTGAGCTATATCCCCAGCCCTACAAACATTTGCCGTTTGGTAAGTACAACAAATGATAAGCATGTGATTTATCACAATAAAAAACAACTAAAAATTCTGGGCAACTTTAAATTACCTTGTATCTCTAGTAGGTACACATAACTTCTCATATCAATGACACAAGAGACACAAGAAAGGTAGATCTGAACAGGGCACTATAACTAATCCAAGAAGGGAGGCTTGGTACATTGTCTGAACACCCATGACTTTCCTTTCTGGTATACTGCGTGGCACATAACAGACACTTCAAAATATGTCTGTGTGCATGAATATATAGATGATTTTAATCTACTACTCTTCACTAAAGAAATAAAACAAGTTGGCATTAGAAGAATCTGTATAGAGGACACATGTAGATATTAGTCTAGGCATATGCAGAAACTAAACTTAGTAGCTGACACACTGTCCATGATATTAATGGCTACTCAGGGGACAGAAGGCTTTGGAATGAAGTGACCAGTGTGCTTCCTTCCACAAACAACAAACACGTAACTGAAGTACTCCAAAAAAGGTACTATTTTCTAACCTTTCCCTCAGCAGATATATGCTAATATAGCATATAAATTCAAAATGGAAATATTTTAAATTCAAAAGTAAGTTTTAAAATTTAAGTTTATCAAGTTATCAAGTTAGGAGTAGAGTTGCTTACAAATTACAAAAGTACAGCATTTTAGAAATAATGCCAAATTGTAATTAGTGAAATAATAAAGCAACATACACTCAAAGTCCTAAGTACTTGTAATGAGCCTAATTGTTTGACTCATTAGATCAACATTTCCACTCTTCAGATCTATTTGGCAGCACAGAACTTCTATTTTCATATGCCCTCCTCTTTCTGGTACATAAAAAACAAGTGATTAAGTACTACTGTGTGCCTGCAGAGAGCATGAGTCATTCATTCCAAGATCCCAGAGTGAATGCACTCCCTCAAACCAAGAACAAGCTTGGGTTTTACACAGCTAAAATTTATAGACAGTTTCACCTGTGTCTTTAAAAAAAAAAAAAAAAAAAAACAGTTGCCAGAGTATGCATAAGTAATCAGACTCAACTTTTATTTCCTGATAAAGATAAAAGATATTGCTCTGAAAAGACAAATGCCAATATCAAAGTCAAACAAATAAGAAGAGTTTAAGAATGAGAAATTGAGGGCTGGGGATGTGGCTCAAGCAGTAATGCGCTCGCCTGGCATGCGGGGGGCGCTGGGTTCGATCCTCAGCACCACAAAAAAATAAAAGATGTTGTGATCACCGAAAACTGAAAAATAAATATTAAAAAATCCTCTCTCTCTTTCTCTCTCTTAAAAAAAAAGAATGAGAAATTGAAAATTCCAATTGTTAGTTCATCCATGCTGTAATTCTCAGAATTTAATTAATCTGGAAAACAGGTTAAGAAATAGTTTTATTCAGGTGCAATCTTAAAAAACCAAAGTTTAAAACATTTCCTTGAACTTTCTAATGGTAATTATCTCTCCAGCATGCAGCAAGCTAAAGAACTAATTCAATTTAGAAGTTCCAGCAGCTGGTGATTTCTTAATGTGAAATCTACCTCAATGGTAGTCAAACTGGGCTGTTTATTATCATCTAGGAGCTTTAAAATACTGATGCCCTAGGCTTCATGTCTCAAAGACTGGTTAGGGTAAGGCCCTGACACAAGTACTTTTTTTTTTTTTTTCATCTCCCTTATGTACTCTAATTTATAGCCAGATTGAGAACTACTGACTTAAATGATTATAGGTCACTGGGAGAAACTACTGCATTAGTGGTGTTATCCCATCCATCTGATTCAAAGATGACTGAAGCATTTATTATATGAAAGAGTTTAAAGTTGAAGTATCATAAACTTCATAAAGATCTCATAATACAAGTTGGCAGAAAAACTGTTCTAAGCTACCAGAAGGAAATACACTTCAAAAAATAACTCTAAGAATACTTAAAAGATGAGGGAGCCAGGCATGGTGGTGCATGCCTATAATCCCAGTGACTCAGAGTCTTGAGGCAGGAGGACCACAAGTTCAAAGCCAGTCTCAGCAACTTAGCAAAAACCCTGTCTCAAAATAAAAAATAAATAAAAAGGACTGGGGATATGGCTCAGTGGTTAAGTAACACTGGGTTCAATCCCAGGTACCAAAAAAAAAAGAGAGCGATAACACCTAGGAAAGGAACTCCTCAGTAATTTCTACACTTACATATTAAAATAGGGACCTAATTACAGTGTAGCAGAGGAGCCACAAAAGTTTTGATCATCCTGAAGCAAATTAGAAATTGCTTTTTAAACTCTACAATATCCAAATACAAAACTGTTATAACTTTCTACATGTTGCATCAAGTCCTAATTGTCAAATCTCAAGAAAACAGCCACTGTAACTCAAAAAAGAACAAAAGATAACTAAGAAAAGAATTTTATGAAAGGTTAGACAATGTAATTAGGATTTTTATGGGTATAGACTGAAGGAAATGTATAAAATTATGAAAGGTATGGACTTTACAGTATAGTCACAATACCAGAATAGAAGATATATACATTTCAAAGAATAAAAAATGGAAGTATGGCTTAAATTACAACTTTCCAAATTCATTACCTTAGGAACCCTTGATAATAAATTCATATTTATTTATATAATTCAGACAGGCACAGTGGCACACGCCTGCCTGTAATTCCAGCAGCTCAGGAGGCTGAAGCAAGAGGATCACAAGTTCAAGACTATCCTCAGCAATTTAGTGAGACCCTATCTCAAAATCAAAATAAAAAGGACTGAGGGTGTAGCTCAGTAGTAGAGTGTCCCTGGGTTCAACCCCCAGTATAAAGGAAAAAATGCAACATAAAGACATCACTCAAGAATCATAGCAATATATTAGGATACACCTACACTTCACCTTCTGCTCTCCCAAAAACTTACTTCAATATCATTTTCAGAAACATGATTCTGAGAGCTAAATCAAAAGCACAGATAAGCTAAGTATTGGTATTTTCCCTCTCACTTTAAAAAGTTATTAACAGAAATGCATAAAATTAGCATTTCCATCATGAAGTAGGTGTAACCTTTCTCCCAGCTGGTGTTTAAATAATTGTATAGCTTATCCTAAAAATTTTGTTCAAAACTCATTTACTTTCCTGCATACAATTACTTGTACAGTCATTCTGCCACCACAGGTCCTCACCAACAAAAAGTTCTGCCTTCAAACCCACAGTCAGGTCAAGTCTAGATTTGCCACTTTACTTGACCTCAAATGAACTGCTTCCAGATCAACAAGGACCAGAGCACAGAGTCCTGGAGGAGTGGAGAAGAAGGGGAAAAACTGTACTATATCTTACATTTTACCCAGTGCAGTGAAGTACTATTCATTCTCATCTTTAAAAAAAAAAAAAAAAAAGTGACATTTCTGGTAAAACAAAAGGAAGGACTCAAGAAGCTGAAGCAGGAGGATCACAAGTTCCTGATCAGCTTCAGCAGTTGAGCAAGACCTCAGAAACTTAGCGAGACTATCTCAAAATAAAAAGGACTGGGGATGTAGCTCAGCGGTAAAAGGCCTCTGGGTTCAATCCCCAGAACCAAAAAACAAAAACAGAACAATCCAAATCTCCCACAGAACTCTGTTAAGGCTGTGTGCCACATCTGTCTCTCTATAATCCTGTGTGTCTCCTCCAATGGACTGCACCCTCTGCTAGGGTGATGGCAGTCTTATCCATCTTCTCACTTCGGCACATGCCTACTACAATCAATGTTTGATGAAAGAATAAATGACTTCACAGAATTTCAGACTTACGGCAGGGGGTGGTGAAACATGCCTGAAATCCCAGCTACTTGGGAAGCTGAGGCAGGAGGATCACAAGTTCAAGGCTAGCCTGGGCAATTTAGCAACACCCTGACTCAAAATTAAAAAAAAAAAAAAGGAGCTGAGGCTGTAGCTCAATGGTAGAGTACCCCTGGAGTCAATACTCAACATGGAGGGTGGGGGTGAGTGAGAAAGAAAAGGGAATATTTCAAAGGTGCAAAGGAAAATAAATGCCACCACAGCTAGAAATGAATCCTGGAAAGAACATAGCAAGCCATTACTCTGCTACACCTTTTGGTCTGCCCTCCACAGCTGTCCCTATGAGAGAAGAGATATATTAAGCTGGAAATAGGAAGAAGAATCTGACATGAAAGCAACATTTAATGATACTGTAAAACATCAGTAATATTATACCCACAAAGTACTAAAAAAGTACTGTAGAATATTTAAAATTTCCTAATATTTCAGTCAGGTGTTATAACTGTCTCAAACTATATATATTAATATATGGCAGAATTTGTGAAGTTTGAAGTTTCAGTGTAACTCAAAAGAAAATGAAAAGCTGTTTCAAAGAGCAAAAAAGTAAGTTGCTTTGTTTGTTTGTGTTTTTGTTTTGTGGTACTGGGGATTGAACCCGGGGCATTCTGTGTTGCTCAGACACATTCCGCAGCCCTCTTTATTTGTTTGTTTGTTTATTTTAATTTTGAGACAGGTTTCCACTAAACTTCTGAGGCTGGCCTCAAACTTACAATCCTGCTGCCTCAGCCTCATGAGTCACTGGGAATGCAGATGTATACATGCCTCTGTGCCCAGCTAAAAAAGTACAAGTCATAAAGAAAATTAGAGTCCTTTAAAATATCCCACTATCAACTTAAAGAGATGTAAGGATAAATCTGAAAGAAGTTGAAATTAAAATGATGTAACTTGGAAGAAAAAAACACAAGGAACATTGACCCAAAATCTACCTGTATTTCACTCAACCAGTCTTACCAATACCAAAGAAAGCATGAACAAGCCAGGCATGGTAGCACATGTCTGTATTCCCAGTGACTTGGGGGTTAAGGCAGAAAAACTAAAGTTTGAGGCCAGCCTTGGCAATATAGTGAGACTCTTGTCTCTAAATTAAAAGGGCTAGGGGTATGGCTCAGTGGTAGAGGGCCTCTGGGTTCAATTCCCAGAAGGAAGAAAGAAAGGCAGAAAGAAATACTGAGTGGAAAATTTTTTGTGAATGGAAGCAGTTCCCATAGGGGTCTTCCAGCATCCACAAAACGAGTCATCCGAACAGAACATGTAGTTTCTAATTTGAGACACTACTGGTATTGGCTGAGTACTCTAATACTGAATGTTCAGTGTTTATCCTCACTTTAAAAATACTATTTATATATTATTAATGTATTAGCCAGAACCATTGATAATTTTAAAATTTCCCCTATCTTGTTAAACATCCTGATTCAAATGTTCTTTTCAGCTCATTTATGGCCAGTTGACACACAATGATTATGACTGAGATCAGCTAACAAGTAATTATTTGTTAGAGCCTCTGTGATATTGCTGTTACCTCTCAGAATTGTATTTACAACTCAGTCTATATTTTAAAAGGTTATGCTTTAAAACATGTGAACAGAAATATTACAGTTTGCAAAAAGACACACAGAGACAGTAACACAGCTTGTAAAGATCTAACACATTTAAATCCCCATAAAAACCATGCCAAAATGAGGTTAGACTATGATTCTGAAAATGCACTGAATCAATAGCACAGCTGAACTGGTTTGATTTTTCCAATAGTCTAGCACCTATATACAAATTCCTTCATAAATCACAAAGACCAAAATATCGTTTTTGGCATGAGGGTCAGTGTTGGAGTTGGGGGGGTGGAATAAAGATGTCTATGAATCCCATTTATTTTCATTCAAAAAGAAAAAATGTATTGAATTTTAAAGGCTTAAGAAGTAGATTTCTCGGATAGGAAGGGCAGCAGAATAGACATTATGATTGATGTATGTACATTCCATGTATGTATTATATGTCAAAATACATTCTGCTGTCATGTATGACTAAAAAAAATAAAAATAAATCGTATGGTTAAAAAAAAAAAAGAAGTAGATTTCTCCTGTAACTTAATAAAATGACAATGAGAAATTGGCAGGTTTTTTCTTTTAAAGTGGCACAAGAGGCAGTGTTCTAGTCTTTTGTTCTTATAGTCACCATGTAATGCTCCCAATATGCCCTTTGCGCTCACACCATACAGGGTAGATCAGGAACTAGAATTATTTCTTCATTCAATACAACTTTTTCAGAAGATCTGCTGAGAACCAGGTACTACAGACCCACTGATGAGTATCCTTTTCTCTCTCCATATTAGGGCCGTTGTAGGGTGCACAGGTGGAACAATGCTGCTGGGCATCATGGAGCAGCACCAATGCAGCCAGACTCCCCAAAGACCCCACTGCCAAGGCATCTTAGTTTCTGGAACCTACAGATTCTACCTTAAAAAGGTTTGATGGTACTATCCACTAAAGCCAGTTTTTGGCAGGGCCTGGCCAGAATACAAGTATCTAGGAACCAGGGATTCTATAAAGGTTTCTTCCATCTTGAAGGTAGGTGCTTGCCTTAACCATTTTTTTCTCCTTCATCCTATCTCTGCTTTGTATGCTTTAAAAGGTTGTGCCTGAAATTAGATCTTGGACTCTTGCAAAGCTAGACTGAGAAAGGCTTCAGGTTGCTATCACTGGAGGAAAACAGTTTGCATCCACTACATATCAATGTTTCTGCTCAAAGATGTATCCTATATCTATGTCCTTCCAAACTGCAGATGTTCTAAAAACTTAAGAAGAGAAACCTGATAAATTGACCTGAGCAGGAAAAACTACTAGCCGATCTATTACATAACAACACTCCTTGTAACTATATAAACTAATTTTACAAGAAAGGAGGCAGAGCAGGCATAAGATCAGATAAACATCATTATCAGCCTTTTCATCCTATATGGCTCACTCTTCAATGTGCTGGCTTTAACATTTGGGGGCTATTTTATTCTATATATAGGCTACTATAATGATTATGATAATTAAAGATACATTTCAGCTATTATCCATTAAAACATAAATCCTACAATCTTGTAATTCAGAAAGTAGAAAAGTTTATAAACCATTTTTGTCAATAATGAGGAAACTCTGGCTTTGAAGCCATTTGCTGAGTTAGAAGCCTGGTCCTCCCTCTTAATTCTGGAGAAACTAAACAAATTATTTCTCTGTCCCTCAGTTTCTTCATCTATAAATGAAACTAACAATGAAACCTTCTTCCTGAGTTTTATTGTAGGGCTAAAATAATACATATAAAGGACTCAGAAAAATACTCCACGAATAAAAGCTGTTTTATTAGCTAATAATCCAGATTAGCTGGGATGACAATATAAATTACAAATACATTCACTGGTCTGTAAAATCTGATTCCAAAAATAACCAGTCACCCTAGAAAGACCCTTAGTCAACCCTCAAACATAGGGAAAGGGGAGACAATTTTGCAAAGATAAATTTTTTTCTGTCTTCAAATTAAAAAATGCACAGCTAGATATGGTGATACAAGCCTATAATCCCAGCTACTCAGAAGGCTGAGGCAGGAGGATTACAAGTTCCAGGCCAGCCTGGGCAACTTAATTAGCCACTGTCTCAAAATAAAGAAGGGCTAGATCAATCCCAACACACACACACACACACACACACACACACACACACACACACACACACGGCTTCTAACTCAGCATGAAGCTTCAAAGCCAGAGTTTCCTCGTTATTGACAAAAATGGTTTATAAACTTTTCTACCTTCTGAATTACAAGACTGTAGGATTTATGTTTTAATGGAAATAGCTGAAATGTATCTTTAGTTATCATAATCATAGTCATTATAGTAGCCTATATATAGAATAAAATAGCTCCCGTGTGTGTGTGTGTGTGTGTGTGTGTGTGTGTATAAAATAAGGACATGCATTAAAAAAAGCAGACTTATTCAACTCAACTGCTAGTCTTAAAATATGGATAAAAAGTAGTAAGGAATATAAAATTGCTAAGTCTTCTAAGGAACTGAAGACCAAAGACACTGGTTATTCAACAATAACAAAATGATTTATAAAATTTAAATGTAGTTAATAATTAATTTCTCAATTAAAATGTACTATTACATTTTGCCATGGTAATTTTTCAATTTTTAGCAAACACAATGTCTTAAAAAGGTAAAGATTCAAAACTTTTTAAAAAGTAAAACCAATGACACAAAACTCTAAATAAACTGAATACAGGAGATAAAAAAAAAAAAAAGTAGAAATCCATATTTAAGTGTAGATTGTCACAACATAATGCCTTTTTATTTTTATGTGGTGCTGAGGATCGAACCCGGGTCCCACCCGTGCTAGGTAAGCGCTCTACCGCTGAGCCACAATCCCAGCTGGATTTCTACTCTTTAATTTCTTTTTTTTTTTTTTTTCCCTTTGCAATGGAATCCAGAGCCTCATACATGCTAGGCAAGTGCTCTGCCACTGAGCTACACACCCAGTCCTTCTTTTTAAATTTTGAGACAGGGTCTCACTAAGTTGCCCAGGTTGGCCTAAAACTCCTGATCCTCCTGCCTCAGCTTCCTGAGTGAGATTAAAGGTGTGTGCTATCACGTCTGGCCTATAACTACAATTTCTTATTCAAAGTTAATTTCATATGACATAGAAAAAAAATACTTTCATTATCAAAACTTGAGAAGGAAAACATTTTTATTTTTGTGAATTCTGATAGCTAGTAACCCTCTGCCTCCCCAAAAAGAATGAATGTCTACTGGTTTTCATCATTTAGAGTATCACATTTCTATATATAGTTCACATGCTCATGAATGTTGTGTGTATGACAGATGCTTTGAGATCTTTTCATGGTCACTCAGTCTCAGAATAGAATAAGGCAACACAGAGCAGTAAATTATATAACACTGCCATATCAGACAAAGCCACAAGGGCTAGTGGAAGCAATTTTAAGACTAAAGAGATAAGATTATATCACTATTCCCCAAAAGTGGATTGTGTTATATTTAAGTCTTTAAAACTACAATTCTTATTCTCAGACATTAAACTCTACTCTCAGGAAACCACTGAATATGTACACAGGGTTTTGTCATTTTCCTGGGAGAAATTAAAACCTCAGTATTTTTCTCTGGTGGTTATTACCCTGCAATAGACATAAGCATCTATCAAAAAGCAGTACTATGCCTAAATGTAGACTACTCCTTAGCCTTAGAATTATTTGAAACATCAGAAAAATAATACTCAGTTATTTAGCTAGGAAAAAATTGAAAGACCTTTAACAGCATTAAAAAGAAAAATAGGAGCACCACCCAAAAAATAAATAAATAAACAAACAATGCTACATCAGTCAAGGAAAAAAAAAAAAACAGAAGTACTCCTTTCTTCATATTTCCTCATCCAGCTGGACAGAGATTTTCCAGCCCAATTAAAAAGATACTCAAAATAGCCTAAAATTAGTAATAAGCAAAACATAGCATCTTCTTTTTAAGGCAATGATTTAACTCAGAGAAAACCTGAACCTAAGTTTTATTCAGCTCAACTCAACAAAAAAATGTCTTCTGTGTTCTAAACATTCTAAAGCCTAAAGATACCAAGATGAGTAAAGTATAGTCCTTGCCTTGAAGAATGCACTGTCCACTGGAGACAAACTATCACTAGGTGAGATGGAATATGCCTATGACAATTACCTGGGAAGCTAAGGCAGGAGGATCACAAGTTCAAAGCCAGTCTGGGCAACTTATCAAGACTCTCAAAATAAAGTAAAGATTGGGGACGTACCTCAGTGATAGAGCACTTGACTAGCATGTGCAAGCCCTAGTACTGGGGGGGGGGGGGGGGGTCAAACTATTATTACATGGTATAATAAAGAAGGGCTATAATGGAAGTGTGCACTAGGTACACTAAGTACCTGGAAACACAATAAAGGTGGCCAATAATTCTACCCCAGTCATAAGGTTTAGGTGAGCACAAGGTGGGGATGGCTTCGGAGTTGCATTACACAAACAGCTAGGCAGAAAAAGGGGCTAAGAGTAACAAACATTCCAGCCTAAATCTCACTTTAACCTTAAATATCAATTCTTATTATTCTGATGTCTCTAGGAAAAAAGAAAACTCCTGTCTCAGCTATTCAAATGCAACATGTAAAAAAATCACAATGTCCACAAGCTTTTTTGGTCTTATCATACTGCTGTGTGATAAAGAAAAGGGCTTGGTCAGTAATCTATTAAGTTGAATAACTAATAGGAAACAACCAAAGATTGTAAACGCTGACCCTACAAACAATAGCAAAACTGGCCATAAAGGATAGGGGAGGCAAGTCCAATAAACAGAATTTCAAATAATCCCATATGTACCATGTAGTAAATTAAAATGCCACTTTAAATAGCCATATTTAGGAAGGATATTGAGTACAAAGCAAGATAAACCATTTGGTAAAGTTCGGGGATTCTTTATTCACTGGGAACATCTAAAGATCAAAACAGTGGTTACTTCTGAAACATAAAGGCCTCTTCCTTCTTATAGATTATTGGTCTATTTTATCCTGTGGTCCAATACATTCCAAGAAGTTAGATAACTGCAAAGGCTCTAGCTGTTTCATTTGTTTAAAAAAAGTTTTAAGTTTGCCTTTCAATATGGACTCTGGATAAAGAGCAACCCAAACCACATGACTTAATCCAAAATTTAGGACCAGGTTATAGTTGAGAAAACTAAGATGCAGAGAAGCTGGTTCTGTCCAATGACTTCATGATGATCTCAACTTCCAACCAGCTCTAAGGGTCCAAGGTCTTTGACTCCAAGAAGTTTGCTTTTTTTGAAAACCTTGAATTTTACCCAAATTTGGAGGGGGAGGGAAGCCAGGTTAATGATCAAGTCAGGAAAAAAGAGAAAATGACAGAATACTGGGCAAAATTATTTATCTACAATGTCTGTCCCAAGATCATCAGGAACCTTATGTAGATGCAGTAGTTTCTCCTCCTTTCTGAAGAGGAAATAAAATGTAATAGCAAGAAAAATATAGGCAGAGTGTAGAAAAAAAGAAAAGTTTGTTGCTGTAGCAAAGCAACTAATAGGACATCATAAGAAAGCAGCAGGGCCTGCCAAGAAGTGTTCTGACAGAATGGAAACTGCCCTGTTATCAAGTATCCCAACTCTACAAACTCTTGGGCACATTGCTCTTCACCTGAAAAAGAGGATGCCACCACCTGTGCGAAAAGGAGGTTGTGGGGATTGGGAATAAGGTTAAAGGGTCTGTCTTTGGAAACTATCTGATAAATGGTGACAAGCTGATCTGAAAAGTTCATTTGAACTTTTTATATTTTTCAATTCATACCATGTAAATCTTTGTCTAGACGCATGCATGGAAGAATTACAAGGAAATGTCCAATGCTTGGGCTCTTTCTTTTGAAAACTCAATTCTCCCATTTTTCCTAAAGTGAAAAGATCTTGTGTGGTTAAGAGAAAGGACTGGCAAGCGGGAGGGGCCGCCTGTGCCCTCACAGAGGGAACCGACTGTCAGCTCTCTGAGGGCAGGCGCAGCAGTTACCATCCGAAAACTTCCCTACAGCAAACTGAAGGCTGCAGCCCCAGGCTCCTCTAAGGCCTTAGGACACCCAAAACATGGGCCCACAGTACTTCTTAAACATCCAAACTCTTCAATACAAACTGTAATACTACAATTGAAGACAGGTGCCTCACATCGAGAGCCCATGAGGTAACCATCACCAAGCCGCACTTATCAATAATAAGACACTAGGAACACATGGACGGCAACAGAAGGTTCCACGGACTTGGTGGAACTGGAACCCAGAACCTCGCGAAGGGCTGGGAGAAGTCCTCCAGGGGGAGGCCCGAGGGCCTCCGAGCGCCTGCCAGAGCTATCCGCCCGGCAGGACCCCGGCCCGGGACCAGACGGCGCGCCGGACGCGCAGGCGGTGAGGGTCGCAGGCCCTTTTTCCTCCGCAGAGGGCAGGGCCGCGGGCGCCAGGAAACTGACAGCTCGCCCGCCCGCGGGCGGCGGCTCTCGGCGGGGCCGGGCCGCGCCCCCTCCGCTCCCGCCCGGGCCCAGGGCGCCCCAGCCGGCACCGCGCGCCTCACCCGGTCGGAGCTGGAGGCCGCCGTCGCGGCGGCTGCACCACAGCGCGCGCTCGCCCTGCTGCAGGATGTAGTGGTCCTTGGCTTGGAAGAGCTCCATGCCGGCCCCGCGCGCCGAGGGAGGCGGCGGCCCGCGGGGGGCGCCCAGGGCGTCCTCGTCGGCGCGACCGCCTGAGCCCGCGCCTCAGGGAGTGGTCGAGGACCCGCAGAGCCGAGTAGCTGGCCCGAGGAGAGCCCCCGGTGCCCAACCCGCCCGAGGAAAATGCGCCCCGGCGGCGGCGGCGGCGGCGGCGGCGGCTGCCGAGGAGGTCGCTCCCCCGGCACCTCCCCTTCCCGGGCTCCTCCCCCGCACCTCCCCACCCCCGGCTCCGCCCTCCCCGGGAGCCTCCCCCGACCCACCGGCCCCACCCCTTTCCTGGCTCCTCCCCCGACGTCTCCTCAGGCCCCGCCCTTGGCTCCGCCTCGACTCTCCGGGTCCGCCCCTTCCTTGCCTCTTCCAGCTGCGTTTTTCTTTTCCGTTCTCACTGCGGGCTCGCTTTGCTTTTCCGGCTCCCAGCACCTCCCCCTGGGCTTTTCCTCCTCCCTTGTCTGTGGCTCCAGCTCCCGGGCTCTTCCCCCGGCCCTTCCCTCAGCGGTACCGCCTTCCCGCCTGCGGCAGCCTCGGGCGGACCCTGTGCGCCTGGCTGAGTCAGGCTAGACTGGCTAGCCACCCTCCTCCGCGCGGCCTTTGGGGCAGAGGCCCACTCACTCTCCCACCTTCCCATGCGGCGGGTTATTCATTCCTTCCATTTTACCCAAAAAGAGCCAGGCCGAGTCCCTGAGTCCCCCTCTTCCTCGGGCACAGTCCCTGAGGGCCCAAGTGCCTGCAGAGAGGGAGCCTAGCGAGGAGAGCAAGCCAGAAGTGTGACCCAAGGTGCTGGCTAAAAGGCTTCATCCCAGGCCTGGCTATCCACTGAGCACAGGCAGTATAGGCAATTCCTATTAGAAATTTGTGACGTTTGACAACAACAGGCATTCAGTAAGTGCACATCAACGAGAAGGATGTAACAACCAAAAATACACAGTGTTCACACGCAGCACAGCGTTAAATGGTGAGAAAGTACAGATGACCATTGTGCCTGAATTAAGCATGATGGGTTTGAGGATATTTCATTCAGGGAATCAGTTAATGAAGTGGAAGACATGTAGTTTGGCTGGGTAAGATGGCCCGTATTACCTTGAAAAGAATGGATTTGGGAAACAAGGCCCCCAGTTCCAAATCCAGCTCCAAGTCTGTCCAGCTGTATAATCTTAGGGAAGTCTTGGTCTCAGATGGCAACTGAACTTTTATTACACTCCCTGTTACATAAACCAGTGAGTCTTTCTCCCATCTCTTGTCTTCTCTAATGCCTTGGAAGGAAATGGAAAAAAAAAAAAAAAAAGGTGATAAGAAAAGGGAGGTAATACCTTTCACCTTCTGCTCAAACAAAAAATGAGAGGGCCCAAAAGCAGGAAGGACTTGCATTTCTACTTATTTCACTCCACACTGATTTCATTGTTGAATTTCCATAGCAGAAAACAAGTACCATAACAACAAAATGTCCTGGAATCTTTTTCTGTAAGTACTGTGCCTAGTGGGCTGCCCAGACATCTCAATCATAAGTATTAAGGAGATTGTGCTTAGTGTATCATATATTTTTTAAAAATATTTATTTAGTTGTAAATAAACACACAGTATATTTTTTTTTTCATGTGGTGCTGAGGCTTGAACCCAGTGCCTCACACATGCAAGGCAAGTGCTTTACCAGTGTATGCGATTTGAACAAAGATAATGAGGATAAGAAGTTTCAGCAGAACCATCAGTTTCACATTTATTGTTGAATTCAGCCATATGTTGTCTTTCCTTAGCAAAAATGAGTAATGAGAAAAACTTTTGAAGACAGTATGTCCTACAAATTATTTCAGTATTTTTAAAGAATCACATGAAGATGAAAAAAAGCAATGTTTTTTAGTTCATTAAAACTTTTCCCCTGATTTCTGTTGGTTTTGGGGATTTGTTTTCTTTCTTTTTTTTTTGAGGGGAGTGGTACTAGGGATTGAACCCATAGGTGTTTTTCCACTGAGCTACATCCTCAGCTCTTTTTATTTTTATTTTAAGACAGGGCCTTGCTAAGTTGCTGATCCTCCTGCCTCAACCTCCTTAGTCAATAGGATTACAGACTTGTACCACTGCACCCAGCCATGAAGGAAACTTTAATCAGTGTAGCTACACCAGGAAAACAAAGTACCTATATTCTTCTTCTTCTTTTTTTTTTTTTTTTTAATGTTTGTTTAGTTGGAGATGAACACACAGTATCTTTATTTATATTTATGTGGTACTGAGGCTTGAACCCAGTGCCTCACAAATACAAGGCAAGCACTTTATCACTGAGCTACAGCCTCAGCCCCAGGACCCATATTCTTAACCCTTTCTTTCTCCTGATGTTTTAAATCAGTGATTCCAACCCTGACTACCTATTAGAATCACCCAAGAGTTTTTCAAACATACCAATGCTTAGACCTCAGGCTAATTAAACTAGAATTTAACTGTGGAAGGGTCTTGGCATTAGTATTTTTTTCCTAAACTTCCCAGATAATTCTAATGTACAACCAGGATTAAGTGCTACTGTTTGGAATGAAATTAATTAGAAAAATTTGCCTGACAGCAGCTTGAAAAAACAGCAATCAGTCATTAAGGCCAATGTATGGAGTTGGTCACCTATAAATTCAGAGTTAAGTAGAGTCCTTAGGAGAGAGGAAAACTTGGCAGGAAGATGCTTCTATAATCTGTGTGGCCCAAATGTAGACTACTATCTCAGTGAAGCTCCAAATGCAAGCTCAGTTTAGGAGTATGCAAGCTGAGCAGAATGATGAAAAAAAAGAAAATGCTTTATTCCTAGGACAAGTTGCATCCCCAGTCTCCCGGGACAGTTACCTTGCCTTGCTCCTGCTTTGGAGTTTTTGAGGGACACTGCAACTTCTCCCCTCCTTTAGTGACCCCTCCTTGGCCTGTGGCTGTGCCAGCATTCATCAGCCTCTTCCAGCTTTCTAATTCAAGGTCCTCCTGCCTGGTGTCACCCAGGTTATAATGGAAAGGTTTTTTTTGTTTTGTTTTGTTTTGTGGTGCTGGGGATTGAGCCCAGGGCCTTGTGCATGAAAGGTAAGCACTCTACCAACTGAGCTATGTCCCCAGCCCTATAATGGAAAGTTTTTGTGATGCTATTCTACTTTTTTTAAAACATTGATGATCATTGTACATATTATTTATCTTCTTTTACACATGTGACATACTTTTACTAATTTAAGTATATTCATTAAAAAAGCTGGGTTCTAGCCAGTTCTGTGTAATCCTGATCAAGTCACTTAATCCTTTGTAGTCCGTTTCCTTATTAGAAGAGACAATCACAAAGAGTTCTTCCAGTACAGAAATCAATGAATGTGAGAAAATATATTTACATAATTAATATCACACAAATAATGATGGTAAATGACCTAACTCTGATTATCTTGTTGGCCCTTCAATGTCAGGGTTTTGTTGTTGTTGTTGTTGTTGTTTTTGCAGTACTGGGAATAGAACCTAGGCCTTGCATACCAGAGAAGCAGTCTCTCATTCAATTATACCCGCAGCCCCTCAATGTCAGGTTTATTACTTACCTCTGAGATTTGGGAGTTTTGATTAGACTTTGGTGTCCTCTAGTAGCATTTGACTTTTAACATCATCTCCTGGCTTCTATGTATATCTATGAGAGCTTTCATCATCCTTGTCTGTATATGAGAAATCTGCTGCTAATTACTTAGGTCAGCAGTCAGGGTGGCTTAACTTTAGGGTTAAGGGCCCAAAACAGGGGCTGGGGATGTGGCTCAAGTGGTAGCATGCTCGCCTAGCATGCGTGGGGCACTGGGTTGGATTCTCAGCACCACATAAAAGCAAAATGAAGATATTGTGTCCACCTAAAATTAAAAAATAAATATTATTTTAAAAAAGGGCCCCAAACACTGTGATTATTAATTTTTTTAAATTTTTTTATTATTTTGTGGTGCTGGGGGTAGAACCCGGGCCTTGGAGATAGTAGGCAATTGCTCTACCACTGAGCTATATCCCCAGTCCACATGATGGTTAATTTTATGTGTCAACTTCACTGAGCTAAAGGATGCCCAGAAAGCTGGTAAAAGATGATTTCTGGGTGCATGTGAGGATGTTTCCAGAAGTGATGAGCATTTAAATTGGTAGACTGAATAAAGAAGTTGTGGATGGCCATTATTCAATTCATTGAGAGCTGGATATGACAAGAATGCATAGGAAGGGGGGCTGGGGTTGTGGCTCAGTGGCAGAGCACTTGTCTTGCATGTATGAGGCAGTGGGTTCGATCCTCAGCACCACATCAAAAGATAAATAAACAAAATAAAGTTATTGAGTCCATGTATAACTAAAAAAAAAACCTGGAAAAAAAAAAAAAGAATGCAGGAGACCCTCAGAGTTATACAAAAGTACATACAAGAGGAAGTGAGGGGAAAGGGAAAAATAATACAAGGGGGACAAATGAATGTCAGTAGAGGGGGCAGAGAGAGAAGAGGGGAGGGGAGGAGAGGGGAGGGGAGGGGAGGGGAGGGGGGATAGTAGAGGATAGGAAAGGCAGCAGAACACAACAGACACTAGTATGGCAATATGTAAATCAATGGATGTGTAACTGATGTGATTCTGCAATCTGTATATGGGGTAAAAATGGGAGCTCATAACCCACTTGAATCAAAGTGTGAAATATGATATATCAAGAACTATGTAATGTTTTGAACAGCCAACAATAAAAAATTAAAAAAAAAAAAAAGAATGCAGAGGAAGGGCAAATTGGCTTCCTGTTAGAGTTGGGATATTGACCTTTTTCTCTCTCAGATATCTGAGCCCCAGGTTCTCAAAACTCAGGACGTGAACTAAGACTTACACCTTTGGTTTCTCTGGTTCTTAGGCCTTCAGATTTGGCTGGGAATCATGCCACAATGTTTTCCTGTTTCTCCAACTGCCAGACAGTAGAACAAGGAAATTCTCACCTTCATTATCTCATGAGCCAATCCCCAGAATTAATAAACACACACACACACACACACACACACACATACATACAAGTTATGGGTTGTTTCTTTGGGAAATCCTAGGGACAGAATGCAATGGACTGCATATTTATATCCTCCCCATTCCCCAAATTCATATATTGAAGCCCTAATGGCAAGGTGATAGTACTAGAAGGCCAGGCTTTGGAGAAGTAATTAGCTCATGAATGGCATTAGTGCTTTTACAGAAGAGTACTTGCTGAGGTGTCTTGCTCCTTTAGTCATGTGAGGACACACCAAGAAAACAGGTGTCTGCTATATACCAGAAAGCCCTCATCAAACACCAAGTTTGCCAGCATCTTAATCTTTTAACTTCCCAGCCTCCAGAACTGTGAGGAATAATTTCTGTTGTTTATGAGCCACCTAGTCTATGACATTTTGTTTTAGCCAGAACAATCTAAGATATAAACCAAATGTTTACATTTGGCCAATCATCAGCCAAGTTTTCATGGATTTCTCTTTCTCCTCCCATGGTTTTTTTAAGGACAACTGGAAATTGTAACGACCATTTTGGAGCCTTTGACCTATATGAAGTTGTTCAATTAAGAAGCATCATAGACTAAAAGAGGGAAGTCTCTAATAAGGAGACTGTCATGTTGGTCTAAAAGAGATCATTTTGTTTTATGTAAAAGACCATCTACTGTTCTTTAAGTACTGACTTTTAAATTGTGTGACCTGATAAAATTTTCAAGGACCTAAGTTATTGTTTAAACTACCTTACTAATTTTTTCACACAAGAGTGTGAGAAAAAGAAAATGTGTTTCCTGCACCTGCATATTTCTCCTCTCTCCTTGCAGAGGAAAGATAATTAACTTTTTATAGTAATTATTTCATATTTCTCTAAGACCAGCTGTCTCTTATAACTTCATTTCTGTTATGCATTTTCTTTTCAGTTTTAAAAAAACATTTTTTTAAAAAAAATTACATAGTTCTAAATAAGCTAATGTGACAAAAATGCACTATAACAGATAGGCTGTTAAATAGAAAAAAAATCTAAGTTGCAGAATATAATTTTATAGTATCTCATTTAGGGGTTTTTAAGAATTTTTTTTTTAGTTGTAGATGGACAAAATATCTTTATTTATTTCATGTGGTGCTGCGTTTTGAACCCAGTGCCTCACTCATGCGAGGCAAGTGATCCACCACTGAACTACAACCCCAGGCCCTCATTTAGAGTTTTTAAACAGGGAAATGAGGGGACTGGGGACATAGGTCAGTTGATAGAGTGCTTGCCTCCTCACAAGGCCCTAGGTTCAATCACCAGCACCACAAAAAGAGAGAGAAAGAGAGAGAAGTCAGAAAGAAGTTATATTTTTATAATCCCAGAACATCTCTGAAACAAAACACAAAGTATGGTCACCTTGGTCAGGTACAGTGGCACATCCCTGTAATCCCAGTGACCCAGGAGTCTGAGGCAGGAGGATTGCAAGTTTGAGGCCAGCTTCAGCAGTTTACCCGGACCCTAAGCAACTTAATGAGACCCTGTCTCAAAATAAAAAATAAAAAGGGATGGGGATATAGCTCAGTGGTAAAACACCTCTGGTTTCAATCCCCAGTACCCACCCCCCCCCAAAAAAAAAAATATATATATATATATAGTCTCTAAGGAATAGGAGTGGAGAATAGGAATGGAGATGGGGTAACAACAAGTGGGAATCAGGAATGTAGGAAGAAAGATAGACACTTTTCCTTTGCACATTATATTCCTGTATACTACTTTGATTTTTTTTTTGATCATTTGCTTTCAATGTTTTAAATTATATAAAAACCCCTAGATGTGTATGTGCATATATATATCTCATTTCTCCACCACATTCAAAGAAGGCAATTTATTACTTAAGACTGTAGACCCTTCTGCCTTTGCAAGCTGGAAATCCAAGGGCATAATTCTTTTTAGTTATTCTTCATACACATTCTTCATAATATTTTTGAGCTTTGCTATCTTAAACGCTGTCAAAGAGTGGTACAATTGAGGATGTAAGCCACCTTCACATGCCAGACACTCTTTTAAATGGAGTAAAAAGAATGGAATTTTTTCCTGCCATCTTTTCATAGCCACAGCAATAGTGTGGTTCATTCTGCATCTGCAGACTGCAGTGCTCAGACTGATGGCCTGTCAGGGCCTGTACCATCACAAGTCAATAACAACTGTCAAAAAATGCCTTCTGTTAGATAATCGTTTTAGAGACTTTTTTAAACAATGCTTTGCGTTGCATCAGAAAACAACAGGGAGAAAACTATTCGTGTAGCAGGTCTACACATCCTTGAAAAAGCTGTCCAGTGGATTTTTAACTTCTTGTTTCTTCTCCCTCTTAAAGACAATAACATGGTGTTTTGTAGTTAGTAAAGAGCAGCACAAGTGACAAGGAAATACGGCGTTTTGGTTTTCCTATTACGGCTGCAGTCTTCCCCCTCAATTTTACAGCAATCCTTCTATGAGCCTGAAGACCGCAGTAGACGGGGTGGCCTGGGTGGGGTATGTTGGGTGGGGATGTTTAGATGGCTCCTGACTGAATGAGCACAGAAGGTTTGGGGGTGGGGTGAGGGGATTTTCCAAATTTCCAAGGTAATGTTTTTAACTGTGAGGGGTAACCAGGAACCAGCTGCAAAAATGTGACAAATACATCTTTTTCCTAAATGTGGCCCTCACTCCAATTTCAGGATTAGAGTGTTCCCACTTAACTTCTCAAGTGTGGCAAGATCTTAACCTTTAAGTGACATTCCACTCCATTCCACTCCCAGCGATGCGCAATTTCTCATGACTTTTCTCATTGTTATTCTCTGATTTAATCATCAGGATTCTAACGTGTAGGTATGATGTTTATAAAGCTACATACAGCACAAACGATTCAGTCCAGGCCAGCACTGAGTTAATAATTTTTTAAAAAGGCATTCATGTAATTAAAAATAATGTGAAAAAAATCAAGTGTTTTGTGTGGTGTATTTCTCAAATACGATAAAGCCCTCTGTACATTTTTTTTAATCTTATTTCTCTTCTTTTCACCTTTATCCTGTAGTACAAATACCCCACTATCTCTTCTCTCAGAAATCCATCTGGCTTTCTCTCCTGGGCCTCTTTTCTAGCTCTTTGTTGTGGAATCTCACTAAGCCACTCAAGGGTATTTCCCCTGGCAAGGCCTGGCCTTCTCTGGAGGTTGGGAAAGGGGAAGTTATGGCACAAAGTTAAGCCAGAGGCGGGGCTGGGGGTGGGGGCGTGGGAACCTCAACCATGAACAAAGCCTGCCCCTTCACTGCAGTGTGAAAGCGGCTTCCTCTTGGGATACAGGAAAAGTATTCTGGTTCTGAATGGGAACAAAATGTGGCCTGTAGACAATTTTAATTTTATTTGGGGCCCCGACATTCAAAGGCTGCAGACTAGTCTCTGGACTTCTCCCCTGTGATTTCCTGACTGGAACTGAGAGTCTGGTTCAGAGGAGGACAGCAAGTTTCAGGGACTGGGAGCTGCCTGCAGAGATGGACAAGCAGGCTCTGAAGCAATTCCCCAGAGCCTCACCATTCCTGTTTACTGCTGACCCTGCCTATTAGGAGCAAATTACTTCCTGTGCTGCCTGTGGAGCGTGGCCATGAGAACCAGGGCAGGGATGGAAACAGGTAAGCTGAACCGATGCTGTGGCAGGCAGCTGAGGGGAACCCTGTGATCTAGCCTTGTCTTGGTCTCCTCCAGCCCTCTGCCCAGCCTTGGTAAGCAGAAGTGCTTGCTAGTTGTGGATCTCATACACATAGACTCTCAACACTGGCAAGTGTCACCAAGGTCCCAGCCCACGCTGCCCCCACCACCACCATCACTAACCAGCCAGTGTGCTGAGGCAAATATCCCAAATCTCAATGTCACTTTCCTTTATATAAAATGGGACAAAATACAAAATTGTCTTTTCAGGGCTCTTCTCAGGATTGAATGAAGCAAAAGTCTTTGAGCCAGGCATGGTAGCGCACACCTGTAATCCCAGATGCTCAGGAACTCCAGAAGCTGAGGCAGGAGGATTGCAAGTTCAAGGCTAGCCTGGGCAACTTAGTGAGAACCTGTCTCAAAATAATAAAGTACTGGGAGTGGAGCTCAGTGGAAGAGCATATCTGGGTTCAAGTCCTAGTACAGGAGGGAGGGGGGCCTTTGAAAAGGTGTCCTAAACTATAAAGTATTATAATAATATTGTTTTACAGTTTTCTTTAAAACCTACTTTATCGGCTGGGGTTGTGGCTCAGTGGTAGAGCACTTGCTTGATATGTGTGAGGCACTGGGTTCAATCCTCAACACCACATAAAAATAAACAAAATTAAGGTACTGTGTCCATCTACAACTAAAAATTTTTAAAATTTTATGTGTAAGGTTTTCCCCTGCATTCCCAGCCAAAGACAGAGGATGTGCCCAGAAGCTAATGAAACTCAAATTTTAAGACTTCTGTATGTCCTCCAGACATACTTCTGTATGTCCTAATTTTGTATTTATAATTTTGTGATCTTTCTGAGGACCCTTCGAATTTGCAAGTGCTTCAGGAACCAAGAGCCTTGATCCCAACACTAGCATAAAAGAGCTTTCTATGCTTCTCCCTCCCAGGAGGATTTCCTGCCTGCTCATTGTTTCTTCCTGATTTGTCCTCCCCTCTTTGACCATTCTCTTATATCATTTTAGCCCCTCCTCCTTTTCTGAGCTTATACTCACTTTCTGCTCCTTCCAGTTTTCTAATGCATTCATAATTGTGTAGCTGGATGAACACACACACACTTCCATTGGGAGATAAATTTAGAGGTTGGAAACTGTGTGTTCAACCATGGCACCATGCATCCCAGTGACTCAGGCAGAGCTATTCCCAGTGCATGTGGAACCCTGAGAGTGAAAATAGAGCTGGAAAGAATCTTTGATTCAATAATGGTAGGGTTATAGATTTTCCAGGAATGGATTCAAAAGTACTATTAATAGGAGGGAAATGTTTTTATGTGTAATGTTAGACTGGATTGTCTTAGGAAGATATGCAGTACTCAATGGCAAGGTGTGCTTGTCCTTGGGTGATCCATGAGAAACCCGGTCACGGCCACGTGAGGTCAGAGCACTGCTGCTGGAGGCAGTAAGTTACCACGATATGCCCCCAACCATAGGGGTCCAAGCTCCTAACCCCAACCTCCAGTTGTCAGAGCTGAATTGGAAGAGATCACAGGATTCCTGGGGAGAAAGGGGGCAGGTCCTAAACTGCGGGGAGGAGTAGAATTTTTAAATCAGGGGATGGGATTTGTCACACTGGAAGAAGGAGTGTAGAAAATAGAATTGAGAAAACAGGTAGGATTCATTTAGAATATTCTCTGAAGACCTAAACTGAGAGGCCTTGCTCCAACCCACCCCAACCTCACCATGAGTGGTAGGAGCAAAAGAGTAAGTTAAATGAAGGTAAGTTTCCAGGCCTATCACTGTATGGCTTTATCTGACATGTTAATAAAAGTACCATCTGTGACTAGCTGAAAAATGGCCACAAAGATATTAGGAGCCTGTAGTTACCTATATGGAAAATGGGTCTTTGCAGATACGATTTAGAATCTTAACCTGAATAATCCAGGTGGGCAGGATAATTGCACAGATTATCAGAGGGAAATTTGACATGCACAGAGAACACAATGTAAAGACAGAGTTGAAAGAGATGTGAAGATGCTGGCCTTGAAGATGGGCATGGTGTGACCAGAAGTCAATTCTAATAGCTACCAGATCTGGAAGTGGCATGAAATTGATTCTCCCCTAGATTCTGGAACCAGGTCCCATTGACACCTTGATTTTGGCCCAGCATGACTGATTGTGAACTTCTGAGTTCCTGGACCATGTAAGAAAATAAAAATGAGTGGTTTTACCTTACCAGGTTTGTGGTAATTCATTACAGCAGCCATAGGAAATCAACACCACTCTTATTAGAATTCTGTGTGTGTTTAGTCTGGCTTCTCATCATTGGGTATGGTGATGATTACCTGTGGGTCACCGGGGGAGAGGACCTTTGTGACAGTGCCCTTCTACCCTGTACGGGACTGTATTCATTTGATAGAGCTGCCACAAAAATGACCACAAACTTGGTGGCTTCAAACCACAGAAATATATTCTCTCACTGGTCTGGAGACCAGAAGTTCAAAGTCAAGGTGTCAACAGGGTGATGCCTTCTAGAAGCTCTGAGAGAGAATTCAGTTCATGCCTTCCTCCCACCTTCTGGTGGCTCCCTCAATCCTTGGTGTTCCTTGGCCTATAGCATATGTCTTTGATCTCTGCCTTTGTCCTTACATGGCTCTTCCCATGGCCTTCTCCCCTGTGTCTCTTCTAAGGACACCAACCATTGAATTTAGGGCCCATCTAAGTCTCATCCTGAGATCTTTAAGTTCATTGCATCTGCAAAGACCCTGTTTTCCAATAAAGCACATTCAGGTACCAAGAATCAGGACTTGGACTTCTTTTCGGTGTGTGTGTGGGGGACACTATTGCACTCACTGCAAGAGCCAATTCCTCACTCTCCCTCCATTCCATCAAGGATAGAGAACAGCAGCCATCACCTGTCTGGGTTTATGAAGACCTCAGCAAGTTGCAGCGAATTTCTGACATCAGACTTCCTGGAATCCAACCTCAGAATTTCTAATCCAACATGATTCCCACCACACCACCCAGCCTCTTGGGTAATTTACAACCTACAAGGAAGTATTTCACTTACAATCAACTTCAAAGGTACACCTTGCTAATAATCTTCACACAATCCCTTTGGCAGAAAAGAAAGCATTCCATCCAGCAAACATGAAAGCCAGGGCTTCATACTTCAAGTTATCTCTAAAAGATTTAAGAAAACAAGCTGGGCGTGGTGGCACTTGCCTATAATCCCAGTTATCTGGGAAGCTGAGATGGGAGGATTGCTTGAACCCAGGAGTTCGAGACCATGCTGGGCAACATGGCAAGACCCCCAACTAAAAAAATGAAGAGAAAGAAATGATTTAAGAAAACATTGCAATTCTAACACTTACCTTCCTATTCCTGTTGCTAAATGATAATTCTATCTCATCAAGAGACAGTGTTTTGAAAATTTGGCTGATTTACATTCCTAAGCCGCTATTCTGCTGGTTCAGAATATTGTGAGGAAAATTCTTTACACCAGAGGAAAAATAATCCCCTCACAGTCTGGAATGCACTCTCTAGTTTGAAAGCTCTTGTGTTATCTTATTTCCTGACAAAGACTCTAAAGAGCAGCTCTCATGGTGAGGCAGGGGAAAAGTCAGGCAGTCAGTGTAGACAAGAATGATCAGCATCAGCAAAGAGAAAGCTGGTTAACAATTGTTTTCTTTAAATCAAGCAGTCAACATGGGTAAACATGATGAGAGACTAGAGGGCAACAATTGTTTTTCAAGGAGAGAACAAAGGATTGCTGACAGTTATTTTTCAAAAAAGATTTAAAGAACTTCCACGTTTGTGCTCCTAGGCACATAAACCGGGAAGAAAGGAAAGACATGATTGATGAAAAAGAGGAATTCTGAGGGCTCTAAAAAAGGGCAAATAGCACCCCTCCCACAGGCTTCCGCGCCCCCCCCCCCCAACCAGGTCCCCTTCTCTCTGGAGAAATCTGTTCTCTATCACTTTCTCAAAACTTGCTAGTTCCACTTGCCTGGGGCATTGGTGGTGATCATCTTCCACTCCGTAGAAATCCAACCCACCGCACTGGATCAATGGGATCTCATCTTTAGCATGCAGTGTGTGTGAAGGAGGAGGGGAGAATTGTTTCTAGAGGCCTGTGCCAGATACTTTTGAAATGCCTCCCTTGAACCTGTGGCTACAGGGGATCTGGATATCAGGAGCCAGCAAGCGCTTGACCGGCACTATGTCCCTGCTCTCAGTTCCCAGGGCTGCCAGACCGGGTGCTGTAAACTGGGTGGCTTCAAACAATAGAAATCTATTATCTCACAATTCTGGAGGATGGAAGTTCAAAATCAAAGTACAGGCAAGGGCCAAGCCCGGGCCAGACACGGTGGCACATTCCTCTAATCTCAGCAATTGGAAAGGCTGAGGCAGGAGGATCATGAATTCAAAGCCAGCCTCAGCAAAAAGCAAGGCGCTAAGCAACTGAGTGAGACCCTGTCTCTAAATAAAATACAAAATAGGGCTGGGGATGTGGCTCAGTGGTCAACTGCCCCTGAGTTCAATCGGTTGTAGCAAAAACAAAACAAAACAAAAAACTGCTGGTAGGGCCATGCTTTCTTTAAAGGCTGTCAGGGAAGAGTCTTGTTTCTTCCAAGTTTCTGGTGCCTTCTGATCATCCTTGCCTTGCAGCTGTGACATTGCAATCTTCGCCTTCATAATCACATAGCCTTTTTCTCCTCTTTGTTTGCATTCAGATCTCCTCTTTCTAAAAGGACATCAGTCATATTAGATTTCAATCTCATTTTAACAATTAATTACATCTGGAAATAGCCCCATATTCCAAGTAAAGTCCCATTGACAGGTTCCTGGTGGACATGAATTTGGCAGCGGGAGGGAGGAACTGTTAAACCCAGAACAAGTCCCCAGGACAATTTGCTTTTATTTATTTATTTTTTAGTGCAGTCCTGGGGATTGAACCCAGGGGCGCTCTGCCATTGAGCTCCATCCTCAGCCCTTCTTATTTTTCATTTTTATGACAGGGTCTTGCTCATGTACAGAGGCTGGTCTTGAATCTACAATCCTCCTGTCCCAGCCTCCTAAGTAGCTGGGATTACAGGTGTGCCCCACCACGCCCACTTGCTGGGAGAGATTTGCTGCCTTTTGGGATGGCTTCATTTCCTTTTACTGCCCCTTTGAATACACCAATTCCTTCTGTTACTCAGAAAAAGTCATGCAGAGAGTAACAGAAGCCTGTACAAATTAATTGTACTGTTTCCTTCTATTTTTAGAGGCTACAGATCTATTTACTCTTAAGGAAAAGTAGAACATTGGCCATCAGGGATCCGAGTATGACAGCAACCAAATTGCTGAAGTGTGGATGTCTGCAGCCAGCTCCCTCTGCCCAGCCAACCTGAATGTGTTTTGCCGTTACCCACATTTCTCTCCTTGCTTGTCCTCAAGAAGGGTTCCTTCGCTGTTGGTCAGCCTTTATCTGATGACTTGCTCAGAGCTTTCAAAGCTGTATCCAGCAGGTGTCCAAATAGATAGCTCTGTCACTTTTTTTCTCCCTCATACTCTGCCCTTCAAACTGAGCTCCAGGGCAGGGAAGAGCAGATGGCGAGGACCCAGCTGTGTTAACCTGCTGGAGCTGCTATGACAAAGTGCCACAGGCTGGGAGGCTTAGCCAACAAAAGCGTATCTCCTGGTAGTTGTAGAGGCTGGGATCCAAGGTCAAGGTTGATTTCTCCTGAGGCGTCTCTCATTGGCTTTTGGTTGGCTCCCTCATGCTGTGTCTTCACATTCTGGTCTTTCAATCTATTGTTGTGTGTGTTTTAATCTCTTCTTTTTTTAATATATATATTTTTTAGTTGTAGTTGGACACAATACCTTTATTTTATTTATTTTTATGTGGTGCTAAGGATGGAACCCAGGGCCTCATACATGCTAGGCGGGCGCTCACCACTGAGGCACAATCCCAGTCCTAATCTCCTCTTCTTATAAGGACACTTGTCATATTGAACTAGAGTCCAGCTGGGTATGGTGATGCAAGCCTGTAATCCCAATGACTCAGGAAGCTGAGGCAAGAAGACTGCAGGTTCAAAGCCAGGCTCAGCAATTTAGGGGGCTGTAAGCAACCTAGTGAGGCCTGTCACAAAATTTTAAAAAAGGGCTGGGGATGTTGCTCAGTGGTCAGCACCTCTGGGTTCAATCCCCAGAACTAAAAAAAGAACTAGGGTCCATCCTACTGACCTCATTTTATTTTAATTAGCTCCTTAAGGTACCTATCTCCAAATGCCATCATAATCTGAGGTATGAGGGATTAGGACTTCAACATGACAATTTTAGAGGAACACAGTTCAGCCCAGAGGACCAACCAAAGATTTTATCACCAGCTTACCTACTCTTTTCTCCTTTCCCTATTATTCTCTACCCATCCTTGGGATCCATCCAAATTGCTCTACAAAATGTGAACCATTTCTCTATTCACAATATGAAATAGGACATATAGAAATCAGACACTTGGGCTAGGGTCGTAGCTCAGAGGTAGAGCACAGGCCTAGCATGCATGAGGCACTGGTTCCATTCTCAGCACCACATAAAGCAAAATAAAGACACTGTATCCACCTATAACTAAAAATAAAAATGTTTAAAAGAAAGAAAGAAAGAAAATAGACACTTGCCACAATCTACCCATGGTGATAAACTCTGTGAAGTTCTTGAAGTTCTTGAAGCCATAGAGATTAACCCAAGGCCAAGAGGTCTCACAAGGAACAACTCCCAATCACCCTTGGTGATTTTCTCAAAACCCAGGACCCAAATAAAAGACCACCTATAGACCTGGTCGACAGTAAGGATCAGCCATAGCTATGAAAGCTGTGGCTGGGGGTGCCCCTGACCACATGGTAATCCTGGGAGTGCTAGATGATTGGAGGTCATTTCCTGAGCCATTGTTTAGGTCAATCTGGAAACAGGGGTCTTACCTGAAATGTCCGGTGGTGGGTGCAGAGAGTGCGTTCTGCAGAATGGAGGGCCTGGTCCCTGGACAGAATTTGGATAGGGGCCTAGGGATGCTCAGTGACCCTTGTAGGGGAGTGGGCACATTGAGGAACCCAATCCCGGGTTTCAGCACTAATGAAAGGAAAGTGAGAAAGTGGGAGACCAGGCAGAGTGACACACGAAGGTTTATTTGTCAGAGCTGGGTTCCAGGACTTTTATGGTGCAGGCTCAGGAATCAGAGCCAGGTGGGTCCTAATGCAGGTGGTTAAGGGTTGGGTTGGTATGAGGGAGTGGTGAACCTTTCTCAGAAATGCCCTTGGGCCAGAAAGCAAAGCTTTTTCTTAAATATGGCAGCTGTCACTTAAGATGGCCATCTAGATGCTAAGCAAGGACCTTCCTCTTGTCTTGCAAATTTTAAAGAATAAAATCCTATGGAAAAAAAACAACCATGAACTATCACTGAAAGGAAGAGGTTAAAAGAGCTGGGTTCATTTAAGTGACAAGAAATAGAACTCCTGCCATTCAGGAGGGGGCCTGATAGCATAAAATCCATTTTAGTATGTGCTGTGAGGCAAGTCACTCAGAAAACACACCAAGTCCCAGTTCTGTCCATATTGAAGAGTCTTCCTCCCCCCACACCCATGGCCGGAAACAGCCTCCAGCCTTAACATTTGAGGCTATTTAAAGGCAAAAACTGCAAAACTCACATCTGGGTTGACATAGCTTCAAGCAAGCAGGTATAGAAGCTGAATTGAGCAGTTAACAAGACAATGCAGTGGGTACATTAGTATTTCCCATGTTAGCATAGCAGTAAGCAAGCAGAAGGGAAGTGGGTCAAAATTACCCTAGTTGAGTACAGATTAGAGAATGGTTACTAATGTCTAGACAATCAATTTATGATAGAATACACTGTCCAAGAAAAATGGGAACCAAAGAGAGAACAATTTTACATTGTATAAAAATTGCCATTTTGTGTTGCCAAACACGCTATGCTAGGCAATTAGTAATGGGTACAGAGGTGAGGCTTTCCCATAGGAGAAGCATTTCTTACGTGATATGGAGTCTCAGGGTAAAATGGAGTCTGTTTGGTCATTGCCCGCACAGCCTGGCCCATAACAGTGTGTCAGATTAGGGAGTTTATATATGGTTCTGGTCAGAGCAAGAAACACAAAATTCGTAAAGTGGTTATTGAAAAGGTATTCTGGGGGACTGTAGGGAAGGAAGGGGAGAAGGGAATAGAAAACATCTTATAATGAATTGAGCATCACTTTCTTATGTGCATCTATGAATACACAACCAATGTAGTTTCACATCATGTACAACGAGAAAAACGGGAAGTTGTACTCCATATATGTGTAAAATTTAAAATACATTCCACTGTCATGTATAGCTAGTAACAAATTTTGAAAAAAGAGAGAGAGAAAAGAAAAGATAGTGTACCCTGGGTACTAACCTCCTTCCTGTAAATTCCATCTGGCAGAGATACACACGAGAGTTTGTATGTTGAGCTGACAAATAAAGGCCATCTCTCTATAGCGGAGAGAGGCGAAACAGGCTTGGGTTCTGGAACTTTTTGAGGGAGGCTCAGGAATCAGAGCCAGGTGGGTCCTAATGCAGGTGGTTAGGGGTTGGGTTGGTATGAGGGAATGCTGAGCCTTTCTCAGAAAGGCCCTTGGGTGGGAAATTGAAACTTTTTCCTTAAAATGGCTGCTGCCACTTAAGATGGCCATCTAGATGCTAAGCAAGGATCTTATATTCCCCCCTTTTTTGTTTTTATTGGGCCACTTAGGGTCAGGGACATAGGTCAATCTTCTATAACTGCCCCCTGCTGGGAGGTGGCTGTGTTTGAATCCCTCCTTAAGGGCGAGTGTGGAATGTCATCGGAATGATGACAGAGGTTGAGTGGAATGCTGTCTCCACCACCCAATTTGGTGAGGGATTGGTATTTCTGTAACAAAAACTGGTTTATAGTTTGTTTAGAGATTTTTTGGATCTGGTCTTGAACCAATCTAATGACACAGGGGGCAAACATTCAGGAAAGGAAGTGCCCAGTGGTAAAGGGGGTTACTAAGCTGCCATCCTTCAGCAGAGGAGAGCTATTGTTTCTGACGTCCAAGGTCCAGCTGGAATTGTTTTATCTTGTCCTTTACTGTAGCAGATTGATTGACATAAAGATAACATTCCTCCTGTAGGTACAGACAAAGTCTGCCTTTTGGGGCCTTAAAAAAATCAAGGCCCTTTGGATTCTGCTAAAGAATCAAGCTGAGGTTGTATGGTTCGTGTGGTTTGAGCAAGTTGCTGTAAGTCTCCTAGAAATTGGAATGGTAAATCCTGGCAGTGGTCCCCCTGGGAGGTGAGTGCAGAATGAGGGAGGAGGGCAAAAATGAAAAAGGGAAGGATGGTACTCAGGGTTCTGCAGTGTGCTGGTGGTCCCCAGAGACCAAAGGAAGATTGGGGGTTCCAGCCTTGGAGAAACACAGCTTGAGAGGGCCTGTGGGTGTCACTTTATAAAAGGGTGGAAAAATCCATTTTACACGGGAGTTATGAACCCAATATGGGATGCCCTCAAGATGGGCCACAGAGGGAGTGGTAAGAATAACCCAATAGGGTCCATTTTGTGGAGAGTCGAGAGGAGGAGGGAGACTTGTTGATGGGGATAGTTAAAAGGTACCAGGTCATCAGGAGACAGAGTGGGGGAAGGGGAAGAGGAGGAACTAGGCTTTGCCAGAAGAGCATCACTGTATTGCCAAAGAAGCTTCCTAATGTATGCAAAAAGGGGCCAGAAAAGATGAGGAGCAAGGGGTGGTGGAGAATCAGAGGGTGGTGAGCTGAGCAGGGAGATGGGCCGTCCATATAGAAGCTCAAAGCCGGAGATGTTGAGTGGCTTCTTTGGGAGGGCCTGTAACCTAAGAAGAGCCAAGGGAAGGAGTTTAGTCCAATCTAAATTCAATTCAAGGGATAGTAGACATTGAGGGAGGCTCCCTTTGCCAAAGTGAAGGCTGTGATATTGGGGAAGGGAGCCGTTTCCACAACCGAGGTTAGAGAGACTATAGCATGGCAAGGGGGCTTCCTGTATGTAGGAAGGATGTGGAAGAAGCTCCTCCAGAGTTTCAATGCATGAATGGGTAAGAGGAGAAGAGCAGGAGGAGAGTAGCAGGGTTTAAAGATGAGCACGTGTGGACACTAAGACTGGGATTTTCCACCAGGGAAACCTATAGAGATAAAAGGCGTCGGGGGTAAGGAACGTAAGCCCTTGTAGGTGAGGAGTTCCTTTAGGTATGGGGAGCTAGGATGGTGAGTGGGGCCCCAAAGGTAAGTTTCTTTGACTCATTAATGAGTGTAGAGGCTGCAGCCCATCTTCAAACAGTAGGGTCCAGACCCTTCCATAGATAAGCCACAGGGGCAGAGGTTGGCCCCAGCATGTGTCTGAGGACCCCTAGAGCAAATCCCTGCTTTTCAACCACATAAAGGTGAAGTGGTTGTGTGAGATCAGGGAGATGGAGAGCAGGGCCTTGGAGGAGGGCCTGCTGGAGCCTGGTGAAGGCTTTGTAACAGAGGCAATAGGGGTTCAGAGAGGGGGCCCCAGGCCGCATCATATAGAGGCTTAGCCAACATCCAATATTAGGAACCCAAACTCTGAGGAATCCTGCCATACCTAGGAAGGAGAGAATTTCTTCCTTAGTTGAGGGTGTTGGTATATTAGCGATAAGGCCTTTGTATCAACCGTAATGGGTTTGTGTGTAGGGGTGAGGAGAAAGCCTAGGTATGTTACCATTGCCAAGGAAAGCTGTATCTTGGATGGAAAAACCCTATAGCCACGGGCAGAAAGGAAGTTAAGTTTATAGGTGTCCTGATAGCTGACCTCAAAGGAGGGACTGCAAAGAAGGAGGTCATCAACATACTGTAGCACCATAGACTGAGTGAGATGTATGGATGTTAGGCCCTTAGCCTAGTCCTGTCTGAAGATGAGGGCTGTCTTAGAACCCTTGGGGGGAACTGTCCCCATCTGCTGAATGGAGTTATAAGACTCAGGGTCATTCCATGTAAAGATGAAAATGTCTTGAGAGTCAGAATGGAGGGGAATAGAGAAGAAGGCATCTTTCAGGTCTAGCACTGAGCAGTAAGAGGTCCCAGAAGGAATGGTGGAGAAAAAGGTTTAAGGATGGATTGGGACAACTGCAGAGTTGAAGGAACGGAGATCTTGGACCAAGTGGTAGGAACCACTGGGCTTTTTTACTGCCAAGATGGGGGTATTTTAAAGGGAATTAGTAGGTCTAGGAGATTCCTTTTGCAAGAGGTCTTGAATGATAAGCTGTAAGCCTAGGAGTTTTTGTCGGGAGAGCAGGTACCAGAAAATGGAGGGGGTCTTTGAGATAGATATGAATGGGTCCGTGGTGTGAGGCGATAGAAGGACTTAAAACATCCCAGACAGTAGGGTCCACCTTGGCACTGGCAGACAGAATAGGGATGGTCCTAAGGTCAGGGTGAGGATCAGGGGAGCGGCAGGTGAGTCTGGATGGAAGCATGTATGAGGGGAGAAGGAAAGCATAGCCCCCAACTTTGTGAGGATGTCCCTTCCAATAAGGGGAACAGGGCACTGTGGAATGACCAAAAAGGAGTGGGTAAAAATTAGAGAGCCAAAAGCGCAAAGTATGCTAGGTGTCTGTAAGGGTTGGTAAGGTTCACCCTTTACTGACATAGAACGAGTAGTAGGCCTCATAGAGTGAATAGTAGGCCCCCAGAACTCCTTGAGGACTGAATATGTAGCCCCAGTGTCTAGGAGGAAGAAGACAGGTCTACCTGAAATACACAGAGTTACCTTGGGTTCTTGCAGACTGATGGTAGTGGTCAGGTGATGGGGACCTGGGCCTCATCAGTCCTCTGCAACCAGTCCTACGAGTTGGAAAGGGAAACCAGAAGGGCTGGATGGCTGAAGGGCCATTATAATCTCGGGGACAGTCAACAGCCCAGTGTCCCTTCTGATGGCATTTAGGACAAGGACCCAGAGGCTTGCAAAGCCTAGGACATGTACAAGCCCAGTGACCCATCTGACCACATTAAAACAGGGTCTGGGCAGTCCTGAGGGACCTTCCATAGGCCAGTGGAACCAGGGACAGATGCTAAGGCCAGACAGATGGCATGAGCGAGCATCTGATATTTCTGCTTCTGGGCCCTCTCGTCTCATTATATACCTTAAAGGCCACCTTCAAAATCTCAGCTTGGGGAGTTAGGGCCCCCCACTTGAGGCACCTTAATTTGGCCTTAATATCAGGAAACTCTGGGAGAAAAAGTAGGTCATTAGTAGTTGTCTCCCATCTGGAGTCTCAGGGTCAGATTAGTATATTGTAATAAAGCCTTGGTCAGGCGATTTAAAAATGCTGAAGGGTTTCATTCTTATCTTGAATCATTTCCTGGAGCTTTTCATAACTGGTAGCCTTATGGGCTGCCTTTCTAAGTCCTGCCATGAGGCAAGTAATAAATTGGTTTCTACTAGTTATTCCTCTAGGCGAATTATAATCCCAACTCGGGTATGATCAGGGAGTGCTTCAGTGCCAATCAGATGGGCAGGGGAGGTCTGATGTATCTCATCAGCATAATTTCTAGCTTGCTCCCAAACTTGCCTGCACTCCTTGGGCAGGAGGATGTTAGATAAGATTATACGGCCATCCTGGAAGATCAAATCATGATTGGGTCAGATACCGAAACTCTTTGATATATGTGGTGGGACTTGAAGTATAGGACCCAAGCTGCTTTTCTATCAGTGAAAGATCTGACAAAGAGAAAGGCACATGAACCCAGATTGCACCATCTACCCCAGCCAACTAGCATAGAGGACACAGATGCAAGTTGGGCAGCGGCAGCCTGTGACCGTGTGGTGGGAGGAGAGACGAGTGGAGGGGCTGAGGGGACTTGCTGCAGAGGCTTCATTAGAAAGAGAATTGTGGTATGGTGGGGGCTCATCTGCTGGGCCAAAGGAGAAGGAGTCTTGGGTAGGATCTTCTGTCCCTTTGGAAGCAAGCATAGGGGAGGTGAGAGCTGAGAGGACTTGTTCAGGAGAGCCAGAGTTTTGGGGGTTTAAGTCCAGGGTGTGAGAGAGCCTAGATTAGCCAGGAGGCAGGAAGGAATGGATGTAGAGTTACCCACAGTGAGACGTAGGAGGTGAGTTTAGAGGTGGGGTGTCACCCAGTCTCTAGTATCACCTAATTGAGAGGACAGTTCCGCTCAGGGGGTCATCACCACCGCTGGGTAAGCATGAGCCTGTAGATGCACTTGGGCACCGGCTGGGACTACGTAGTAGGGACAGAAGCCTGTAGAAGGGGCAAAAGCCCATAGAGATTAACCAAGGCAGAGAGGTTGTCTCACTCCCAATCATCCTTGTTTTTTTTCTCAAAACCCACGATCTAAATAAAAGACACCTATATACTCGGTCGACAGTAGGGATCAGGCATAGTTATGAAAGGTGTGGTTGGGGGTGCCTCAGCATGTATGGATGCCAACTGCACCATGTGAGAAATAGAGAGTCCAGGGGTCCATTTTCAGAATACAAGTATTTAGCCTTAAATGTAAATTTGGGATTTAAGAAACGTAGCCTGAGGGGAAATAGAGCAGAAGGAAAAGTTACAAGCAGTTAACACACAACAGCAACACAGTCTGTGGATGTGAAAGATCAAAGTCCATGAACCTGAACAGCCCTTGACAACCGAGGTGGTGCAAGGGGCAATCCAGACCAACAGAGGTAGAAACCTTTCTTTTTAGAAATAGTAACTAGGTAAAGAAGAACTGTGTCTGTGCCAAAATACATTCACCCCAAGAAGACCTTCCTGCCACAGAGAACAGATGGAGGTGGGGCAAGAAAAGGTACGTTTCTTTAACCCAATAGGAGATGGTAAAACCTACTTACCCTACATTCAGAAGGGACTGTCAATAGGTCCTTGCTTAGCATCTGTATGGCCATGTTAAGTGACAGCCGCCACTTTAACGAAAAAGTTTTGCTTTCCTGCCCAAGGGCATTTCTGAGAAAGGCTCACCACTGCCTCACACCAACCCAATCCCTAACTGCCTGCATTAGGACCCAACCAGCTCTGATTCCTGATCCTGCCCCATAAAAGTCCCAGAACCCAAGCCTGTTTTGCCTCTCTTCACTATAGAGAGATGGCCTTTATTAAACTCAGCCTGTATCTCAGCCTGGTCTCCATCTTTCATCTCTAACTTACCCGTCTCTCGTTCCTTGCTTTCCCTTCACTGCCCACCCCTAGTATCCAGCTAATGAGGAACTTGGAGAGAGACCTTCTGCCCTAGAGATGAAATGCTGATTGTCACAGGTGTGGATGTGCCACATCTGCAAAATCCTTGCTTCCTGCTCTACCGATGTTGCAGACCGTTCTTTGGGTTTGCACAGGTGCACATGTCTCTCACAACTCACCAGGGCACAATTTACCAACCATTTGTTCCCAGGTCTGCATTCAAGTGGGGAGTGTTTTAATGGTCATCGTTTCACTAAGTACTGGATGCCACTTTTAAGAGTTTTTTGTTTTGCTTTTTTTTTTTTTTTTTTTTTTAAATGTGTCTGAATATCTCCCAGGAGGGGAGGTCAGAGTGGCATGACCTGAGATTTGAGTGTAAAAAGATCTTGCCTAGGCACAGACATCTGTGCAGTGTCTTTAGGCCACTTTACTGGGTCTCATGTCCTTAGGCATTGTCCTTTCCTTTCCTGGGGCTGTCACAAGATGCCCACAGCTGCCTGTGCCCTGCAGGGTGCAGGTTATTTCTGGCCCTGGGTGAGCTCCTCCTAGAGGACAGCCTGAGGTGTGGGCTGCAGGCTTTCAGGGGAGAAGCTGGAAGTACCTAGGCCAGTCATTGAGATGCTGGTGTTGAGGGAACATGACAGATATGGTTCCTGCCCTCTGGATTCTCAGAGCTGTGAAGGAAGAACAGTTATCCCAAAGAGCAGGGGAAACGGAGTCCAGCAAGGTAGAGAAAAACCCTACAAAGGTTTTCCACAGCAGGAGGGTGGTAGGAGGATGTGCCTGGTGACGGATGACTGACCTGAAGTCTGATATCAGTGTCCCGTGGTTCTGACCTCCCTGGGTTTGTTGACTTGGAAGGACTTGTTCATTTATTTTATCATCAGTTTTTTTATTAATTGTAAAATGTAACTTATTAGTAGAGCTGAAAGATTAGAAAATATTTGTAAAGGTCAAGTTAGAGGAATAAGTCAGGTTAAAAAAGAAATAGACAAGAAACATAGAAACACTTGGTCTTGTATTCCATTAGTTGAAACTTCTTTTGTACTGTTTTTCCTCCCCAGAGTGAGTTCACTGAGTTTCTCAGATTAATTTATTCTTTCTTTATTTTCGTTTTTTTTTTTTTCTTATCTCATTTTCTTTTTTGCCTTTGGAGGATGTTGCTAATTTAAAATAGAATTCCAGGGCTTTGCTTTGGGAATGCTTCCTGGGAATAGAAATGAGGAAAACCTCTATTTTATTGTGGCTGCAGAAATGAATGCATTCCCAGAAGAAAGTGTGGTACATAAGTTGGTTTCTTTATTACAAAGGTTCACCAAAACCTAAGTTCCCATAGGAACTTTGCAAGTGGATGGCGTTTTTTGCATCCTGTCATCTGCATGCGAATGTTTAACCGTGATGCTAAAGACTGGGACTGAGAATCTCTTAGTTCTAGTCACCTGTGATGATTGATTACCAAATATTATCTTGGTAATCAATGAACTAAATAATGTTCATTTTCTAAATGAGGTGGGTAATTTTGATTTTCCTCCTGAAGAATTAAATGTAAGTGGCTTAAAATTTTTCCTCCCATGAACATAAACACTGAGTTTGAGTGTTTTTACTGGGTTCTTTAAACACCAAGTCTGTTCTGTTGAAAAGTTGACTGATAAGAAGACTCCCTGATCCCAGTGAGTGTAATCCAAGGTCAGACTTGATCCTGCCAAAGGAGGTCATTGAAGGTGCAGTCAGTGGTTCTTGGGCAGCCTCCCCGGCAGAGGCGGAGGCTGCTCACACCAAACCTGGAAAGAGCCCTTTAGACTGAGAAACTACAGAGCTCTGGAAAGCTGGGGTCCTGAGGCAGATGTGATGGGGACCAGATGGGAAGGCTGAGGAGAAGCCATGTCTGAGTTGATATTGCCCAGGACTGTTCCCAGAGAGTCCAATGAAACAAGTGCAGTTGGAGGTGAGAAGCAACTTTATGCTAAAGGAGTACTGCAGTGTGTGTGTGTGGGGAGGGGCGGGGGAGAACCACAGGTGAGCTCTGTAAGCACCACTGCTCATAGAGAAAAGAACTGCTTCCCTAGGGAAGGGCAACACCATTGGGAAGAAGCTGGAGGGGAGGGCAGCAAGGACAGGCAGGGTCAGATCCCAGGTCAGAGAATGTTTCACCCAAAGTGAGCCTGTTCTCAGGAGGGGTTAAAGGGAGGGTCCTATGTTGTCTCCAAGTAGCAGTAAGTCAGAGTTTAGGGTCCTGGAAAAAGGAGAGAAACTTGAGCCAAGTTTGATTAATAAGGGTTTTTTTCTGAGCACTGAAGAGAAATCTTTTCAGCTATGTGCTTATGAGGAGAACAAGAGGGTTGGGATTTTCAGGATCAGTGTGTCTGCCGTGGGTTAAAAAGGGAGCATCTTCTGAGTTATAATGGAAAGGGGGTCTCTGTGCAGGAACTGCTCTAGCAGCATGCAGAGGAGGGGGATTTCTTCATTTATAGCTCTGTCCAGGATTTCCTTTGGCAGTTTCATTTCTTTTTGGAGATTTTTGAATACATTTTTAATTAGTTATACATGACAGTAGGCTGCACTTATGCACTTTGATATATCATACATAGATGGAGATATAATTTCTCATTTTTCTGAGTGTGCATGTGGATTCCCATTGGTCATGCAGTTGCATATATACATAAAGGAATAATGTCTGTTTTATTCTACTATCTTTCCTATCCCTGCAAGCCCTTCCCTTCCTTCCCTTCACTTCCCTCCACCTAATCTAAGGTAACACTATTCTTCTCTACTGCCCCCCCCCACCCCTTATTGTGAATTAGAATCTGCACATTAGAGAAAACATTCAGCCTTTGGGTTTTGGGGATTGACTTAATTCGCTTAGCATGATATTCTCCAACTCCTTGCATTTTCTGATAAATGCCATAATTTCATTCTTCTTTAAAGCTGGGTAATATTCCATTGAAAATATATACCACATTTTCTTTATCCATTCATCTGTTGAAGGACACCTAGGTTGGTTCCATAGTTTAGCTATTATGAATTGAGTTGCTAGAATCATTGATGTGATTGCATCACTGTAGTATTTGATTTTAAGTCCTTTGGGTATAAATTGAGGAGTGGGAGAGCTGGTTCAAATGATGGTTTCATTCCCAGTTTTCTGAGGAATCTCCATACTGCTTTCCATAGTGGTTGTACTAATTTGCAGTTCCACCAGCAATATACGAGTGTACCTTTTTCCCCACATCCTCGCCAACATTTATATTTGCCTGTATTCATTTTAAAATTTTTTTTTTGTAGTTGTAGATGGATAGAGTGCCTTTTTTTATTTGTTTATTTTTATGTGGTGCTGAGGATCGAACCCAGTGCCTCACGCATGCTAGGCGGTGCTCTGCTGCTGAGCTACAACCCCAGCCCTGTTGCCTGTATTTTTGATGATTGCCATTCTGACTGGAGTGAGATGAAATCTTAGTGTGGTTTTAACTTTCATTTCTCTAATTGCTAGAGATGTTGAACACTTCTTTATATAATTGTTCATGATTATATTTCTTCAGTGAAGTGTCTGTTCAGTTCCTTAGCCCATTTATTGAATGGGTTATTTGGGTATTTTGGTGTCAAGTTTTTTGAGTTCTTTTTATATCCTAGAGATTAATGCTTTATCAGAGGTGGATGTGGTAAAGATTTTCTCCCAATCTGTAGGTTCTCTCTCACATTATTGTTTCCTTTGTAAAAAGAAGCTTTTTAATTTGAATCCATCCCATTTATTGATTTTTTTTAAAAAATATTTTGATTTTTAGTTGTAGTTGGACACAATATCTTTATTTTTATGTGGTGCTGAGGATCAAACCCAGCACCCTGCACATGCTAGGTGAGCACTCTACTGCTGAGCCACAACCCCAGCCCTTCATTTGTTCATTCTTGATTTAATTTCTTGCACTTTAAGGGTCTTGTTAAGGAAGTCAGGGATTAGGTCAACGTGGTGAAGATTTGGGCCTACTTTTTCTTCTATTAGGCATAGGGTCTCTGTTCTAGTGCCAAGTCTTTGATCTACTTTGAATCTTTTTTATAGTAAACCGAATATAAGTGAGGTCCTTTGCTAAAAATCAAATCATTGACCTGCGGAGGGGTTAATGTGAGTCACAGTTTGTAGTCATTTGCTCTCAGCAGTGTGGCTGACCCTCCTCCCTAGCAGCTGGCACCTAAATTGAGGAAGTGTCATTGAGTAGATCTGTGAACTTGGGTATTCCCCTGTTCTTTTGTGTATGGGCCTTGAGTTGTTCAAATTTGTTTTTTATGTTGACAGTTTCATTCACTTTTGTCCCCATGAGCTAACGCTTCATAAATTTTGTACACATGGGAATTGTCCAGTCAGCGAACAGAGTGGTACTGAGACCTCAGGCCTTGTCCCAGTGCTAATCCAATAATGAGGACACAATTTTGAGAAAAAAGAAGTTTTATTGCATTGCCAGCAGAGGAGAAATAGGGAACTCCTGTCCCATAGGCTGTGAGTCTGCCATGCAGGGAGAACAGAAGAAGAGTGATTCAGAGGCTGCATTCCAGGTGTGCCCTGTCAGGTTTCATAATTCACTCATAGACTCGGGAGATGGCTGTCTTAGATCTTGTGGCACTGTTGAAAGTCTGAATTACTTGGTTCTTGTGTGTGTGAGCTCAAGGACTGCTAACTCCTGTTAGGATGAGAAGCATGGCAATCTGCTTCCCCCAAGGTTATGGCGGGGGGAGAGGGAGAAGAGAAAGAGAGAACACTATTGTTAGATTTAAAATAAGCCACAGGTTATGTTCACAGCATGAAGAGGACCCCCGTTTCATTTCCCAAATGTCAATTTCTACCTCCCATTTCTGTGGAGAAATGGGCTACAACATGTCTAAGCTGTTTTCTGATGAAGATGGGTGAGGAATGGGGTCTTAGAATGGGGTGTCATTTTTCTTTTTAGGACTTTCCCTGGAGCAGATGAAGAGGTGACTCAAACCTTGGTGGGGACCTGGAGGAAGCCCACTCACTACAGCAATTAATATTTGACTGATTGTCATATGCTGTTTTAATCTAGGTCCCTTTATTAGAGCGACCTTTTGTATTAGAGCGACGTTTTGCCCTCCCCAGGGTACCAGCAAGGTCTCTCATACAGTATTTTGGGGCTTGATTTAAATCAAGAGCAGTTAGCAACACCGTATCCCACTGCAGGTGGGTTCTTGACATATATTAGTCACAGTCTTTTTTAAAGTGTGATTTAACTTCTCTGTTTTCCCTGTAGATTGGGGTCTCCAGGATACATGTAACCTTCACTGGCCATCCAATGTTTTTTCCCTTGTTTGGTTAGTTCTGCAATGAGATTGGTGTTTGTCACTTTGTTTGAGAAGGGGAGCCTCTATCTTGCGATCAATTCCTTGAAGAGGACTCTAGGCATTTCTTTTTTCTTTTCTTTTCTTTCTTTTTTTTTTTTTTTTTTTTTTTGTGTGTGTGTGGTGTTGGGGATTGAACCCAGGGCCTTGTGCATGCAAGGCAAGCACTCTACCAACTGAGCCATATCCCCAGCCCAACTCTAGGCATTTCTAAAGGCTTTCTGTTCTGGAAGGATCAACATTGATTCACTTAGAGAAGGTGTCTGCCAGTACAACAGACATCTGAAGTTTCCCATGGCACAGGGCATCTGGGCAGGCTCTACCTGTCAGTCATCAAAAGCCTATGTGTTTTATGTCTTGTGCTCTTTTGCATGGTCTGCCCTTTGGTGTTTGGACTGTTCTGTGTGCACAGCAGGGTTTCAACACACTTGCTGGAGTCTGCTGGCTGTGTGGCCCTCCCAGGTGGGGCTTGCTGAATGTCAGCAATGCTCCCTTCCCATGGTGAGCACTCACGTAGGTGCTCACCAGGGGCCAGGCCCCTCTTGCAGGCAAGAGGAAGAGCTCATGGCAGCTTTGTCTCCACCTGGCAATTCCATCCTAGTGGTCAAAAAAACCCTTTTTTGGCCCATTTCTCATTCTCCTCAGTACAAAAGGGTTTGTGTTGGTAGTGTTCAGACTGAGGTGTCAGGATTCATTTGTGCTTGGCATCTGGATTGTCCAGCAGTCTGGCCTGCTCTCTTCCCATCCTCCTAGCAGGCAGAAGTAAGCCTTTTGCTGAGAGGATGAGATGTTTTGACAGATGGGCTGCTAGTCACAGCATGTCCCCCAGTGCCTAAGAGACAGTAAGGGCTGGACCTTGTTTCTTATGCATCTCATCTGAACCCCTTTTGTAAGCTGTGGAGGCTTAGGTCAGGGACTACAACATGGCTTTATTTTAACTTCTGAAAGGGACATTGGCATTGTGGGCTCCAAGGTTCTATTTCTCTTCCACTTTAGGCCTCCTATAGGGGAGCAATCATTAGTCCAGAATTAGTGACAGAGTCCTGACATTCCCAGGAATGCATATAACTATCTGGTTCTGGACTTCTCCCAGGCTCAAGAGAGCCTGCTTCCAACCTGACATCAACTTGGGATCCATTGGCTAATATTGAATCCCAAATGGCAATTTGTTTACAAAACTGACACCACATATCCACATGAGGCAGGATGGATTAGAGCAGCAATAGTGCTCAAAAGGCAGTGTTCATAGTCGGCCTGGCTATAAGAAGATCATCCACATGTTGTAAAAGTCTTCTTTGATCCAGCAGTAACTCTCACAGGTCTTATGTTAGACTCACATTAAACAATAGGAAAGGTCTTAAATCCCTGGTGTAGGACAGTCCAGCAAGAGTAGTTACATTGGTATCATGGACCTGCCACTGGAAGGCAAGTAGTAATTGAGATTTCCTTTCCAGGAGAAAGCAAAAGAAAATATCCTTTAAATCTAGCATCATGAATCAGTCTTAGTTGCCTGGCATCAGAGCCAGTTGTTTTGTGGACTTGGTACAGTGGGCTGAATACCCTAAGCAATGTTATTAATAGCTTTGTGCTGAATAGTTGCATTATAGGGTGTGGCAAAACCAGCCCAATCTGTGTTTTAAAATTTTGTCCAGAAAAGAATGGATGTCCTTCAGTGCCTCTCTCTTAAGGGTGTGTGTGTGTGTGTGTGTGTGTGTGTGTGTGTGTTATTTCTTCCTGGGATGAGTTACCACCTCCTAAACAAAAGCTTGGTTGGATAACATTGATTGCACTTCCCAGGGCCCCTTCAGCCTAAATGGCTTTTTTCTACATCTCCAGTAGATCAGGTAATTTCCTTTTCCTTGATTAAAATTGGAAGCTGAGGATGTGTTCTGGTAGCACTTGTTTATGGAGTCATTGTCTAATTCACACAACCAATGTTGTCCTAGCACAGAGATTGGACAATCCAGTCCATAGGACAACTGTGCCTCAACTGGCTGTGGTGGCACCTGCCTGTAATCCCAGCAAGGCAAGATGATGCAGGCAGATGCAAGTTTGAGGCCAGCCTTGCAATTTAGCAAGGCCCTAAGCAATTTGTGAGGCCCTGTCTCAAAATGAAACTTAAAAAGGATCTGGATTGTAGCTTGGTGGTTAAGTTCCCCTTGGTTTCATCTGTAGTACAAAAAAATAAACAACAACAAAAAAGTGTACCTAAACCTTTTTTTTTTTTTTAGTTGCATTCAAGGGGTTTGAGTACAAGACATTGTTGAGTCTGACCTGTCTCCCTTATCATCGTCCCTTATCCCTTTTCAGTCATCAACTTTAAGTGTGTTCCCCACTGTCGGGTGTACCTAGAGGTGCTTTCTGGATCTTTTTCTTATAGTAGGCATATTGATAATTCAATGGAGGAGACCCTTTCCATCCTTTTCTTTAGGCTCCCTTGAAGATCCCTTTTCAGGGTCTGCCAACAAAACAGAGTTGGCTTTAGATTCTCTCCGGCATCCCCTAGAGACACTCTCAACTATGTGTGAGGGGTTTATGTCAGTTTATTCCCTCCATCCACTG